>NC_072732.1:108033990-108203426 GCF_026930045.1 Uloborus diversus | reverse complement strand
CCTACAATTCATTAAATTTTTAATAAAATAATACATTTTAAATTGGCTCGCTCAGCCTAAAAAATAGAGAAAAACTGTACTGTGTGTCAAGCAATTGTTGCACTTCATATCAACCTCAAACGCTTTGGCAAATTCATGTGGTCACATTAATTTCATAATCGAACTGACATTTTTTAAAACAAATTTTAACTAATAAACATTTAGCAGAATATCATAACAAAACGTTTCCATAAATCAAAATGTTAATTAAAAGATACTGCCAGCAAGCACTGAAAGTCCTATAATTTATAAGCATTTTATTTCCTCTGCATCTCCTTTCAAAAATCAAAAATTTGACACTGTAAATACTTACGGTGCATAAAGAGAAGATTTAACTTGGAGTTTTATAGCTTGAAGGAACGTTAAAAACGATACATTAGTCAATTTTTGTCTAAGAAATGATCAGGAAAAATAAAAACCTTAACATTAAAACGTAAGTTAAAACGGGTTTTAATATCAAGTCACATTCATTTAAAATAAAAATTTCCGCAGCATAAGGCATTTATAATACAAATCACAAGTTAAGATCTCTTCACACAAGTGTATGTTTTGTTTACTTCCACTCATCGCCAAGCACGAAATTGATCGCGCCAAACCGAATACAGAGATCTATCGTTAAAAAAATTTAATTTACACAATTTAAACATTTGCCTTGTCTTAAAGTGTTGTTTTTCAATAACGTTGTGATTGGAATAATTGATTTAACAGGAAAACTAACTATAAAAGACCCAAATAGTGTATCAGAATGGAATTTTAGCACACCGGAACACATGTTCTTGATATAATTACGCGATAGTTAAAGAAATAGGAATGGACTCACTCAAGTAAAGCTACACACGTATAATTTGAACATTGTAGAACAGTAATATGAGCATTAAAATCTTGGACTCACCTTTAATTTTCCAGATTCTGGAGTTTTCCTCAGCACTGTCATACGCTCCATGTTAATCCTACGGGAGAAGAAGAAACACTGCCTCAGGCGGTCTTCGACCAATAGGAAAATGATGCCGCGTTGTCGCAACTCTGAAAACTACGTTTTCATATAGGGACTCTAGGTAAGACGGAGACAAATGTCGTACCCCCGCCCTGTCGCTTAGGTGTGCGCGCTCACTGCAGAATGAACTGGCAGTGTTGCCAACTCTTCGAAAGGACTGGGGCTAAGTCAAGCTAAAAAAAGGGCTAGATCAAGCCAACGCATGGACGAATGGGGCTAGATTCAGTAGCACCATCTGTAGTATACTGCCGTAAGCACAAATATGGTATCCGCACATTTTATCAAAATTTAATTACTGTCGCTGGCCGGTCATTAGTAGTTTAGTTTACCTAAACCTCAAGTTTTTATTGGTTCATTTGCGAACGCAAAATATTAAAAAAAGCTTTAGGGTATAATTGATGCATATTTCTAAGGCAAAGTGACAAATACTAAGCCTTTAATGTAGTATTTGCGCAGTTACCCGTTTTTTCCTTAGTTATTATGTAGATACAACTTTTATACCTTAGTAAAGTAGCATATTTAATAATGTAGCAGTTTTTGTAGCAGAGTACTTAAGTTTAGTTTAGTTATTAACTGAATAGTTGATAAAGGTCAATAATAAAAACTAATAAAAATTTTTCTAAATGTTTAAATAGATATGTGTTTTCTAGTCGAACTCAGTCAGTTGATCGCTGACAGTTAATGACGTCAATGGTGCACCAACCGATGCTCCATGGAACTAAAGCCGCACAGGCCGACGCATCAGCTTTAGTTTAGCCATTTTGGATCGGATTTTTCATTGCTGCGCTGCTAGGGTTATCACAGCAAAGTTTCGGGTTTCGCCAAATTTGCCAAAAATAATACTTCATTTAATAAACAATTCACGTGCTGCTAAGAATCGTTTGCAGTAACAATCACCAAACTCGATTTCTCGCCAGAAAAGACAACCACTCTAACACGCGCTCCGATCCAAAAAGGCTGATCTTAAGCTGATGCACCGGCTCGTATATATTATTTTCGGTAAATTTGGCGAAATCCAAAACTTGGCTGTGATAACCCTAGCAGCGCAACAATGAAAAATCTGATCCAAAATGGCTAAACTTAAGCTGATGCGTCGGCCTATCTAGATAGCGGAAAGATTTTGGTTGATAACGTAGTTACTTGCACAGATGATTAATACTTATTATTGCTCAAAAATGTCAATCAACCAGTTAAATCGACTGGTAGCGCTATGCCAACGCGTCTGTGACCTTTTGTCTCATCTAGGAAAACTGTAACCGATGCTGGCACGTCGGTTACAGTTTACGTATGAAGTTCAAATAGAAATTCTGATGTTGCAAAAATGGGAGATGTATTTTTAAAGGTTAATAAACTAACTCAGCCAAAAACATTATTGAAAAAATAAAAAAGCGTTAGGGGCTAGATTCGGGGCTAGGTGCTAGATTTTCTTCTTCGGGGCTCAACGAGCCGAAAAAGGGCTAGATCTAGCCCTAAAAGGGCTAAATTGGCAACACTGTGAACTGGTTTTTCGGACCGATTGTCTGAAACCTGTCTGCGAGATGTTCGTGTCTGCTAGATGTGCGCCGCGCCTTTACAATGCCAGACACTTCGCACGCTGGCCTTGCGCAGCCAGACACTTCAAAGTTGGGAAAAATCGTGTCCAAAAACATCATAATATAAAGCGTGATTTTTTTATATTTTGTAAGGGGTGCTACTGGGAGTTACGCCTTACAATGCCAGACACTTCGCACGCTGGCCTTGCGCAGCCAGACGCTTAAAATAAATGGTGTCTAAAAACATCATAATATAAAGCGTGATTTTTTATATTTCGTAACGGGTGCTACTGGGAGTTACGCCTTACAATGCCAGACACTTCGCACGCTGGCCTTGCGCAGCCAGACACTTCAAAGTTGGGAAAAATCGTGTCCAAAAACATCATAATATAAAGCGTGATTTTTTTATATTTTGTAAGGGGTGCTACTGGGAGTTACGCCTTACAATGCCAGACACTTCGCACGCTGGCCTTGCACAGCCAGACACTTCAAAGTAAATTGTGTACAAAAACATCATAGTATAAAGCGTTATCTTTTTATATTTTGTAAGGGGTACTACTGGGAGTTACTCCTTAAAATGCCAGACACTTCGCACGCTGGCCTTGCGCAGCCAGACACTTCAAAGTTGGGAAAAATGGTGTCCAAAAACATCATAGTATAAAGCGTGATTTTTTTATATTTTGTAAATGGTGCTATTAGGAGCTTAATTCATTTAATCAAATAGCGCAAAAAAAAAACCCTCCTTGTTTCCCGTAGTGTGCAAGAAGTAGCGTTTGCCAAAAAAAAAACCCTCAATATTTTAATTAAATTAATTACGCAAATATGTAACGTAAAATGATACAGCGAAACGTCCGGCGGGGGAGGGATGATTCAAAAAAGAAAGCATTCCTAAGTTAAAAAAAGTAAATAAAAAAGCAAGTGCTACCGTTAGCAAAAGCAAAAAAAAAAAAAAAGAAAGAAAAAAAAAAGAAACGTTGCAGCGAATTAGATTCAATTACTCAATATCGAATCGAAATCTAGGCAGGACGTCACAGCAATTGGAAGGAACCTTTTCGCACTATTATGACGTCACAGCTAGGTTGTGAAAGGAAGAAAGTTTATTCCTCGTGGGCCATTGCTGGAAGATACGATGTGTTTTAAAAAATTGTAAAAAATAAGCAACTGCATATTTTTTGAAAAAAATTCTTAAGAAGGTGAAATGTTTTTACTACTACATATTAAATTTTCTGAAAGAAATCTCGCATCTTTTGTGGGATGGGTTTAGAAAGATTTAAACGCAAAAAAAAAAAAAAAAAAAAAAAAAGCGATAAAATAAAGGTTTTTTTCCGAAGTTTCATTGAAAAATTGAAAAAAAAAAAAAGCTATCGTGTATATTTGAAAACTTTCTTCTTCTGAAGAGGGATAAATGTTTTGACTACTACATACTAAATTTTCAAAAAGAAATTCCCATACCTTTTGCGGGATGGGTTTAGAAAAAATTAAACACAGGAAAAAACGCAAAATAAAGAGTTATTTCAAAAGTTCGTAAAAAAAAAAACAAAATCTTCAAATTTTTTCGGCCCTTATATTTGAAATTAAATTCCCTGCACTAATGTTAAAAAATTATTTTCCCGGCGCGATTGGTTGGGGGTCTGTAACAAAACAAAACAAAAAAAAAAAAAAAACATAAAACATTTAATTAAGAAAAAAAATAATCAAAAGTTTAGAATTTGGGCTTCGAGGTGCACACCCCCGGGGTACGTTCGAATTTTATGGCAAGTTTCAAAGCTGCAGGTGCTATGGCGGCTTCTGCCCATCGGGTACAAACAAACAAACAGACAAAGAAAGAAAGAAACACCGTCACTCTTATACACATAGGTCAAGGTTATTGATATCGAACAAAGTAAAAAACAGTTTCAAAATTTCGTAAAGGGGCTGTTTCCATCAGCCAAAAGTATTTCTTTTAGTCACTAAAGGTGATAGAATAAGCAAAAAAAAAAAAAAAAACATGGAGCGAGAAAAAATTTCAGTTTTCCGACGATTAATTTTTAATTATTTTTTTAAACTGTCCGATTTTGAAAATAAGGCGTGGTCTTTATGACGTCACAAATGATGTACCTTGGCGCATCTCCACTGGCCCGCTGAATGTTTACGCTTGCTGTCTACCGCGTTTCAAGGTTATGATAATTCAAAAGCGAAATAAGTATTGCGCTCTACGCTTGCTATCAACTATATCGTTGCCACTACATGTGAGTAAAGATGCGAATTAAATATTGCGCTCTTGGCTAATGGCATCAATGAATGGCATTTCATTATTTGTGCTGTATGTGCAGATGTGTGATGTTTCGGACACGATTTTCCCCTACTTTGAAGTGTCTGGCTGTGCAAGGCCAGCGTGCGAAGTGTCTGGCATTGTAAGGCGTAACTCCTAGTAGCACCCCTTACAAAATATAAAAAAAATCACGCTTTATACTATGATGTTTTTGGACACGATTTACTTTGAAGTGTCTGGCTGCTCAAGGCCAGCGTGCGAAGTGTCTGGCATTGTAAGGCGTAACTCCTAGTAGCACCCCTTACAAAATATAAAAAAATCACGCTTTATACTATGATGTTTTTGGACACGATTTTTCCCAACTTTGAAGTGTCTGGCTGCGTAAGGCCAGCGTGCGAAGTGTCTGGCATTGTAAGGCGTAACTCCTAGAAGCACCCCTTACAATATATAAAAAAATCACGCTTTATACTATGATGTTTTTGGACACGATTTTTCCCAACTTTGAAGTGTCTGGCTGCGCAAGGCCAGCGTGCGAAGTGTCTGGCTTTGTAAGGTTTAACTCGTAATAGTACCCCTAATAAAATATTAAAAAATCACGCGTTATACAATGATGTTTTTGTTCACCATTTTTTCGCGCCTTTGCTACCTCTTGCCCGCCAAAGCCAGCGCGAGTCAGCTTAACTAATAGCGAACCCTTCATACCTGCTCCAGTGCGCTTACGCAGTAAAATTTTGGGCCTTTATACTATGACGTATGGGCACCCATGGGCTCTTACTCTATTACTCTTGACAGTCTGCCACGTATGTGCACTATGTGACAAAAATGTCAACAAATGCCGGAAATGTCACGAAACTGAACTTAATATGTACTAATGTATAGAAAAAACGGTACAAAATGAAAATGCCGTTCGAAGCGAACCAAAAATTTATGAATTCCGAATTCAACATCGTGAAAATGGCTGCTTCAGAACAACTTACTGTGTGTTCTGCATTAATTGTTTACTTTCGTAATACTTTTTGGTTTCTAATCTCTTTCTATATGGGTCAGAATAATCAAAAGACTTTGAAAAATCTTTTTAAATGAATAAAGCGAAAATTTATACATAACAACAAAAATCACAACACTTTTAGCATTTTCTTCGTTACCACATGCAAATACAATACAAATACAAATGTGAGGACCAGCAACAGGCTCTGGGCCCAGCTAGGCTGGTCCTAGTCAATTAATTAGACCCCAATGAAGATCAATGGCCCTCTTAAAGCTATCCACCCCCTTGCTCATTACCGTCTCTTCCGGTAAGCTATTCCAAGTGCCCACGACCCTGCTAAAGTAGTAGTTTTTCCTGATTTCCAAGTTAGCCTGAGATTTAAATAGCTTAAAACAATGACCCCTTGTCCTGCTTTCCCCACAAAAATTTAATCCATTTACATCTTTCATTTTGATAAATTTAAATAACTGAATCATGTCCCCTCTGACTCTCCTTTGCTCCAGGCTATACATGTTAAGCCTATTAAGTCTGGTATCATAATCTAAATCTGAGAGTCCCCTTACTAATTTAGTTACCCTTCTTTGAACCCTTTCCAATACAAAAATATCTTTCTTCAGATAAGGCGACCAAAACTGAACAGCGTACTCCAAATGAGGTCTTACTAAACTTCTATATAAAGGCAGAAGAACTTTCTTAGATTTGTTTGAAATAGATCTATTGATAAACCCAAGCATTCTGTTGGCTTTGTTACTAGCAATACTGCACTGTTGACTAAACTTGAAGTCCTGATTTATTAAGATACCCAGATCCATAACATTTTCTGCCTGATTTATGACTGAACCCTGTAAATGATATCTCATACGCTTATTTCCATGACCTAAGTGTAGCACTTGACATTTCCCTACATTAACTGCCATACCCCATTTATCTGCCCACTTCGTAATATGATTTAAATCCTCTTGAAGCTGATTTACTTGTTCTTCATTTTCGACAATCCCCATAACTTTTACATCATCAGCAAAACAATTCATGCTTCCAGAAATATTTTCATTGATGTCATTCATAAATATAATAAACAAAAGAGGCCCTAAAACTGATCCCTGAGGAACCCCACTTAAAACATCACTCCAATTAGAATGATTTCCTCTCACAACTACTCTTTGCTTCCTACCAGTGAGCCAATTTCTAACCCAAAGTAAAGTTTTTCCTCCTATTCCTATGTCAGCTAACTTACTGAGAAGAGCAACATGCGGTACCTTGTCAAAAGCTTTTTGAAAATCAATATAAACAACATCCACACATTTTTTGTTATCTAAAGCTGAGGTAACCTTGTCGTAGAAATGCAATAAATTAGTAGTACAGGATTTACCTTTCCTGAAACCATACTGCAAACTAGTCAACAGACTATTAGTCTCTAAGAACTTCATGATCTTAATTTTGATCAAAGTTTCGAAAATCTTACAAATCACCGAAGTCAAACTTACAGGTCTATAATTCCCAGCAATACCTTTAAACCCCTTCTTGAAGAGTGGCGTTATGTTAGCCAGCTTCCAGTCCTCTGGCACCGTCCCCGAATTATAAGAAGCATTGAAAATAATCAAAATAACATCCACTAATTCATCTGCACATTCAACTAAAATTTTTGGATAAATATTATCTGGTCCCGGAGCTTTAGTTGCTTTAATCTTTTTCAAATGAAATAAGACCTCCTCCCTGGAAAATACAAAATCCTCAAGCTGTATAATAGCTTGTGTCTTGTTAGTGTCAACTGTTGAGATACAGTTATCGTTAAACACACTGGAAAAAAAAGTTATTTAGAACATTTGCAATATCCCTATCGTTTTGGATTAAATTTCCATACTCATCAACCAAAGGCCCAATTTGACTGTTTCGAGTTTTCCCAGAATTAGCGTAAGCAAAAAACCTCTTAGGGTTCCCATCAATGTCATCTGCCAGCCTTTGCTCCAATTCCCTTTTCTGAATCCGTACCAAATACTTAAAATTTCGCCTTGCCTTACCATACTGGAGCCTCTCCGCACTCTGACCAGTTTCTTTAAACTTACGAAAAGTGGCTTGCTTATAATTAAGAGCTTCTTTAGTCTCCCTGGAGAACCACATGGGCCAAATTTTGGTACTAACACCTTTTCTCCCAAATGGAACATAGTCCCCAACGGTTTTAGCAAGTTTATCCTTAAATTCCGTCCACTGCTGATCTACGTCGTTATTTTCCAACCCTGACGAAAAAAACCTCTTTCAAGCTCTGCCTAAGTGCAACAAAATCGGTGTTTCTGAAATTGGGCACAAACCTAAAATTATCATCTTTGCACACTTCAAATTTAACCCGGAACCTAATGCTGTTATGATCACTATCTCCAATATGCTCCCCTACACTCAACCCTTGAACAAAACTACCTATGTCACAAAAAACTAGGTCCAAAATGGCCTCCTCTCGAGTTCCCTGAGTTACAACTTGATCTAAGAAACAGTCACCAATTACTTTTAAAAATTCCTCTTCTTTGCCATTACCAGGATAAAAATTATTCCAATCAATACCCGGAAAATTGAAATCCCCCATTATGATAACGGATCCTTTACTGGACATGTCACTTATAATACGGTACATCTGTTCATCTTGTCCCTGGTTTGAATTAGGTGGCCTATAAATGTTTCCAAAGCGTAGCTTTTTGCCCTTACTGCTCATCAACTCCAGCCAAACCAAATCAGTATCAGTAGGCTTATCATTTATGACCAATTCATCGCAGATAAAATTGTCTCTAACATAAAATAAAACCCCACCACCTCTTTTACCTACTCTATCCTGTCTGAACAAATTATACCCAGCAATATGTAATAACTCTGCGTCAGATTCGGTAGCCCATGTCTCTGTAATTCCAATAACATCCAACTTCTCATCCATAACTATGCTTTTCAATTCATCCATCTTGTTCCTAATACTGCGAGCATTGGTATAGAAAACTTTAAGCATGCCTAAGTTGCTTTTATTTAACACCCTGAAATTTCCTAAATTACAATTGTTAACATTACTACTCTTGTTCGTCACTTTATTTCCATTCCTAGCAATACCTAAAAAAATTTCATTCTCTCGATACCTGATGCTTGAACCATGCCCCCCATTCCAACTTAGTTTTTTGACTCCGAAGCCCTTAAAACTAATCCACTAACCATTTTGACCCCTGTAGAGCTCAGATGCAGGCCATCCCTAGCAATCCAATCCCGTTTACAATGACTCCATACATCAATGAACCTGATCCTGCGCTTTTCGCAAATTGACTTCAGTAGCAAGTTCATACACCTCGCACGTTGATTTAGCCAGCTCCTATGCACTCCATACCTGGGAAGCAAACCAACCACTTGGACATTCGTCGAAAAGCTGGTTGCTTTATCCAACAGGGATTCCCATTCCCTAGAAAACTCCTGATTTTTACTGTGGCCTACATCATTTGTTCCCACCCACAAAGTAACCATATCCTCCTTATTCAATACTCCCTTCTTCTCAGCAACCATATTAACGTCTTTTACCCGAGCCCCTGGTAAACAACACCGAGCCACCTTACGCTTTACCCTCCCAACTGTGTTACCCACCTCCCTTACCATAGAGTCCCCCAAAATTACACCCTTAGTTTCCCAATCTAACTCCTCATTTGAAACTTCCCCCTGAATCTCTGGAACATTTATACCCTCTACAACTGGCTTACACCCTAATGCTAACTGGGCTTCCAAAACTAGCATCTTAAGTCTTAAGTCTGAGAGTTCAGCACATTTAGTGCAAATATAATTCTCCTCCAAAACAGACTCATTTTCCCCCTTATACAGGCAGAACATATGACATAAATCACAAGAGATCCACCTGTCCCCCTTCTCACTCTTTACCTCTTTCATAATGCATATAACACCCATTTCTACTCAGTGAATATGTTCCAAAAGGCAAAACAGAAAGATAAAAATGCAAAAAAACACAGAAAAAATACTAAAAACAGCAGTAAATAAAGAGTTGCTACACCCAATAAAGCACACAAGATCAAAAACCAAGAGATCACCACATGTTAGGCTTAGCTCCAAAAAATGCAAAAACACTTCAAGAATAAATACAATAACAGCAAAAATGAGCCCCCAAAACACAATAAAACTAAATTACATGATAAAGTGAAGTAAAAAAAACCTAAAACTAGACAGTAATAATGAAAAATTATAGTAAAAAAACACTTATCAAATTAGTAGCAATAACACTCCCTGCATCACAGGCGCCCTCTAGTGGCTATGCGTTTGTTTTAGTTTTTAATTCCGCCATTAGACAGTTACTGCAGTGCCCCCTATAGTTCGTTGGAGTTGCGAATCGGGTTGCTAGTTATTTTTTAATTAATTTTTTAAATCTCCCGCTTAGCCTCGCCTCCTTAGTTTCCCCATTTCCGCTGATGACGTCAAGATTCATTCCCGCTCCCCGCTCCCATCTTCTTCTGATACTGGACGCACGTGCGTGTATAGAACATCGCTAGGATTCTCAAGATGGCTCCAAGCATAAAATGTTGAACTGCAAGTATACTATATTGTATCTCATAGCAAATGTTCAACATCCTACCACAGCAAATAAAATATTTTTAGTACACCAAAAAGAGAAGATGAGAATGGCGAATACCATCAGCAAGATGGGGAAAAAAAAAAGAAAAGTGAGAGAGAGAAAACTAAACTATGTGTTTTTCACTCTTCTGTTGCAAAAATTATTTTATAGTATAGCGGACATAAATGTGTATTAATTATATAAAATTGTTTTGCTTTTTATAAAAGCTATCCCTGATCTCTCCTCTTTCTTTTTTTTTTCTTAATTCTTCGAATTTGAATTTTCAGTAATTTTTAAGAATTAATGTTTATAAGAAAATGAAGGGGCTTTGAATTATTTCAATCTTTAGTCTGCAAAAACTTGTGAAGAAAAATAATAATAAATAAATAAAATATTTTAGGGAAAAAAATAAAATATGAGGAAGAAACGTGTTGAACAAATAACAAATTTTCTTATTATAAAATTTCTCTGTATTTTTATTTTACTACAAAACATGTTGCAGAATACAAAAGTAGTTACAATGAAGATTAATATAGTTTTCATGTATTAATTCGCATTACTTTGCTCTGCTCTAACTTCTGCGTCTAAAACCCGGGCCGTACGAAGACGTGACGTCCTCCCCCCCCCCCATACGAACAGAGAAATTAAGCTGGTTGTAACTTCAATGCACAACAGATAACGTATTTGTAATTTAACTATTAATGAATAAAACAATCTCAACTATATAGGTAGTAAATAGTAAAAAACTAGTAATTGGTACTTTTATTTACATTTAAGTGTTAGCTTTTCAAAAATTTTTTTTCGAAAAGTGGAATAATAATAAAAAACTAAATTATTTTTTCTGTAAAATGCCACTACACAAGATACAAAACAAGCAATCAAAAATTTATTCAGTACGCATTTAAATCAATCTGAAAACATGTATAAGCATTTAAAAGCACAAAATTACTGACTATTAATTAACCTAACACATTACGTGTTATTTTTCAGATCAAAAAATCAAACAAAAGAAATAAAAAAAAGAATATATATATAAAGAATTAGGCAAAAAAAAAAAAAAAAGAAAAGCTCGTCAATTTGACAAACAAAGATAGAAAACTATAAAATTAACCCGCTTACTGTTATAAAGTATTAAATTAAGAAGATTTATCCCCCCCCCCTCATATTCCATGCGAGGAAAGGTATCTTCCTAGCTTTGGTACCAGCAATTTGATATCTTCTTTTAGCGTCATTCATAGCTAAAATGACAAGTAGTGTTCATTTGCTCTGCCTCATTGATGAACACAAATATGTTTTTATGAGTGTCAGCATCATTCGCAAACTGTGACAGTCACTGCCACTGGTTTAGTTTGTAAAATTCTGAGATTATCTACAAATATAGAAAAAAGTCTTCCATTTTTGCTATCTTTATTAATTTGAAAATTTTACTTTTAAGTGATTTACTTTTGAATTAATTAATGGTATACAGCTCAAAATGAATTTTTCTTGTGTCGGGCTTTTTATGAGGGAAGAGGGGGGGGGGGGTCTAAATACACCCATCGCCCATGACATATAGGGGTGCTCAATAAACGCTCTGTATTTATTTTATTGTGTAAACAGTTGTACTTTGAAAAGTAATTTACTTGTGAGTAAAATATTGATGTCCACTTCAAAGTCTCTTGTCGGAACTTCGGGAGGTTGAGCGCAGGGGCGGATACAGAAAAATCTTTTGGAGGGGGCCCGAGAAATTGAACCCCCCCCCTCTATGCACTCTTTTATAACAAAGTTTTTGTGACCTAACTTTTAATTTTTTTTTTTTTTTGAGCAATCACGATTGCTTATTGTTCTCACTTGACCGTTTTTGGCGTCCGTGCCTTTTTCAGTTTGGACCAGGCCTGCAGCACCACCGTCCACCGGCGGCGGCGCGGCTGGTCCTGAGCACTGTCCCCCGAAATCCACTTTTGCTGGGCGGTGGCGTCCATGTCCCACACACACGAACGCCTACACACACACACACACACACGAACGCCTACACACACACACACACGAATGCCTACACACACACACACGAACACCTACACGCACACGCACGTACACAACACTCACTCACACATGCATACATACACTTACGCACCCACGCACATACGCCTACACAAACACACACGTTCTTGATAACGAAAAACATAATTTGAATTCAAGATGCCAAAAATTCAAATTAATTTTTTTTAAAAATTATTTATTATTTTTTAAGATCCTTTTAGACAAATGAATCTACTTTAAATACATAAATGTTATACACCAATATACTTTGAATGTGAACGTAAAATATCTTTAATGTTTCAAGCCAATTAAATACTAAACCCAACATGCCACCTAGATGCTGATGCTATACAATAAGAGGTTTTAATTGTTAAGAACATTGTCATATGATTATAACACGTGGATAAAGTTCTTTAAAAAAAAACCATACCTCATTTGAGTTTTTATAAATTAATTTATCTTACCTAAATTTTTTTATAAGATTAAGAAAATCATAGCCTCATAACATTTAAGTTTTGTTGAAGAATTCAGAAGCTATTCCTGTGTGAATTCGAGAGCAGTTGCTAATTTGTTTTTAAAGCCATGATACAATTGAAGTAACATATTGATACCATATTATGCCGTTTCCATTAATATCATGGTTTTACTAAGAAACCACCATATGATTTCTTTCATTTTGCATTTTTTATAAGCTGAGAAAGAAATTAATTTTTTTTACTAAAAAAATTGCTACACAGAAGTCAACAAAAAAATAATAAAAAAAATAGTTAAATTAATTCCTCCTTTTCGGCCCCCCCACCCCCCTAAAATACGCTACTGTTTGAAGATGATCTATTCAGCAAGAATATACACCTCTTCCTCCACCTTTTTTATAAACTGAGTTGATTTTTGGGAGTTTTAGGTTGTAGACTATTCAAATCCATCAACGTTCCGTGATTACCCGACCCATGCAGGTTCCTCATCAAGGCCTATTATTCTTTTTCAGTAAAATACATGTGTTAAATTTTGTCATCTTATTCTTACAATTTTTTTTTCTCCTTAAAAAAATTCCTACAATCACAACGCTTTGGGAGGGGCCATGGCCCCCCTCTAGATCCGCCCCTGTGTGTGAGTGAGTGTGCATAAGCGCGCGCGCATGTAGGACATGCGGATTCCGTTGGATAGTGGTTCAATTGGCGCGCCTCCTCTGGTCAGGACCAGAGGAGGCGCGCCTGCAGAGACGGACAGCGATGGTACTGCAGAGGCCCCTCGTCCAAGCTGAAAAGGGAACCACAACATCAAGGACGGTCAAATGAAAACAATTAGCAATCGTAAATGCTCAAAAAAAGACGAGGGGCTTCCTTAATAGGGTCGATAGCAGATAATGATTCGACGTTTTTTTAGAATGGCTGTTGCGCAGGAGGGGGAAAAAAAGGTTTTACAAAGAGTTGAATTCCGTTTACAAAACTGAAGTCAACAATGTTGAATTTTCCTATGTTACCAATGGTTTGGTTGATCGCGCAGGCAGCTGCCAGAGAAGGGACATTTCTCAACTCAGTATGGAGACCCACCCTTCCCTCATTCTTTTTAGCGCCGTCTGGCGGATTTCATGATAATTTGTTTGAGAGAAGGGCGCCAACCACTGATTCGTGGCGCCAACCGGTCTTTTCTCTCAACGAATGGAAGACGACAGTGCGCTAAGCCTAAAATGTTTATATTTTCTTCGCAATTTTCTCTAACGTGCTTGGCAACTATGATTTTATTCGCTTCGCATTCGCAGAAACCGTTTAGCTTTATCGGGTGTATTTATTATTGATTTAAATGTTTGAAATAAAAATACTGAGATAAATGTTTGGAAAGGAGTTTTGATGATCTAATTCCAGAGGTATTTTTTTTAAGTTGACGAGGTAAATCACTCTATACTTTGTATTAAATGTGGTAAATGGCAGTTGATATATTTATAGTCTTTGCTTATATGTACTAAATTGTCAGTAACATTTTTTTTTCGTGTTGAAAATTCTGTCATTCTCTCGTATTTTTCATGATTTATTACAAGCGATCATTCTGCGTTCTGACACATGTTTTAAATATCTAACTCGTAATATTTGAACTCTTTTCAAGCTCGTGTGTTGAAACTGTGCAAAAGTAATTTTTTTTTATTCTGCATTGTTTGTAGAATGCTTTTATTTGTTAGTGGATTTAAATTTTCGCCTTTTTGAATCTTCGGATTGATCAACACATTCAGGACTAAAGCACATGTTTAATCTCATTTGTGAGACATTATAATGTCTTCAAGGAAGTTTTGCTGCATATTTGTTGGGAGAAAATATTTATTGCAGAGATTCTTGTGTAAAATTGGCAGAAGTACTTCTTGCGTGAAATTATTATGCTGTGAATTGCAGTTACCAAGGTAGTAATGAAAATATTATGAAAAATACAAATTAGATCTAAAGAAATTTCATATGATTTTAATTTGAATGTACAAACCTGCACAATATTTCATTTAGAATGAAGTATTCATTGCATATTTTCAGTTGACCCTCATTTTAGGCTGTTTTGATTATAAGGCATTTAAGTTTTGACACCTTTATTTTATTTCACGCAAATGAGTTTTGGTTTTACCTGGATGCGTCAATGCAAAAAGATAAAATTTTCCTCCCTTTCAAAATCTAAACTCCTGAGATTGCAGATTACACGAAACAAATCGCATTTTGGTGTTCTAATAATCAAGCTTGGCCTTGGGCCAGTGTAGACATTTTTTTATACGATTGATTCTCGAGCTCAAGTAAATTTATCCAAGTAAAGTTATTAAAATCCCACAGTTCAGAGCTCACTGGAAGAAGAGCTTTTAAGTGTGACAAAGGAGGGCAAATCGAACGAGGATACCAACATCAATGACACACAATCAAAAACTGGCATTGAAAACTTTGAGCCCTTCCTTGACAATTGCAATCTTACTTATTTGTTAGTGAAGGAAGATTCTATCATGGGAATGATGCAAGTGATCATAGTTGCATAAATGCTCTGCAAAAAACTAGAGAAAATTTTTTAATGACTGCCAAAAGGCTATCATTACAGCCCTTTTTATAAACATTAAATTAATTTGTTTTCTTTATGCATGTCTGTTGATATAAGTATACATTAAACATATTACAAAACTAGTCATCACTAGAATGAAGTATTTTTTATGTGTGGAACCTAACCCCTGTTTTGCGCTTCTACTAAGTCTTCATTTACTCAGCATTTCCGTAGAATGTAACCCCCTCGTAAAACGAGAGTTTACCGTACTTCTATTTCAAGATTTTGTTGGAAGTTTGTTTTGGTGTTCATTCTCCCCAAATGTGACCAGAGTTCTCAATCCAAAAATCGGGACAGATCACTGGGAGGGGGGAAAGGACATATTTTTTCCCCAAAGTTTCAATATATGGAAATAAAATAGAAGATTTTCATATCTCATATGAGAATTTTTTTCATTAAGCCCAAGCCGGGGGAGCCCCGCTTCCCTTGCCATATGAAGATTTTATAAATTCATTATTCTTAAATTTTGAAACGAGTACTACTAACTGAGACTGTAAACTTCTGGTTATCCATGGAATTGGGTGGTGCAAATGCCAGAGATAACAAAAGTCATGGAACCACACAAATCTAAAATGATGGGCTGATAAGTTATGAATAGTTGTTCCTCAAAAATTTGGCTCTCTTGATGCATAATTTTACAAACTAAAAATATGTACAGTAAAGTAAAATTGTTTGGTATTTTTGCGCAACACAACAACATTTATCAATGATGAACAAGTGTATGTACAATGAAGAAAGTAGAACAAAAACAAACTAATAAATGAATAAATAAATAAGTGAAAACAAAAACGAGCTTAAAGTTACAGTTTTTTGGCAAAGAAAAAAAAAAAAAAACTGCTGAGTGTTTTCTCTTACATTAAAATTACTTTCAAAGTAATAAAATTAATAAGTAACAATTTGAATGAATTTTATTCTGTGGTACTGTATTGTGACTTTCAATCATTTAAACTTGTTTATTATTCAGTTGCTGAACAGTAAAGTATTCGACCAAACCAAATATTCCGTGCATCTCTAGTTGAGACCATAAATCTCAACTAAGATGCCTATTATTTGATACCTGGTTGGTTTGAGTCTGTGGGGAGTAGCCACTGTTGACAGGTTATTAGCTTTCACAACGGAAAAATTGCAGGACATCTGTACTAGTGCTCAGTGTAAAATCCACCTGTAAGATGCCTTTTCCTAAATTTTCAATATGATGGTCTTCCCTTTTTTTTCCCATTTGCATCATAATCATGCTCCTATCTGTTCTAATAAAAGCACAGCTTTATCATTTGTGTTTAGCATTGTAAAGTAATGATTAAAAAAAAAATTCTTTTTTAGATGGCAGAGCCTGACAATTCCGTTATTACCGAAATTCAAGAAACATATGTGCCATTTCTGAAGAAACTAATTGCATTTTTAGAAAAAACTAAGAAGGGTAAGAAATTTTTATTTCATGATGAAACCTGTTGTACTTTTTAAAATAATGTAAAAATTTAAATGAAAGATGTATGCTTTTTAATTTCAATAATTCATTGTTAAATTATTAAATCCAATTAACTATAAATCCAAGCATCGATGCAAAAGACGCCGGTCCACGATCATTGTAGTTCTAATCTGTTAATTTTTTCAAAATACTGGTGTGAACAAGGACGCCCCAATGAGAGGTCCCTTTAATCTACCAAAAATGTTTTCATTCACCCATTTTTTTTCTGAAAATTTGGGGAAAAATGGCTTTCCTCAAAAAAAGAAAAAAAAGAAAAAAAGTTTTAAAATAAATTCCTATATTTATTTTTTACCTAGGTTGAGAAACCTGTATTTTATGACCACTTTATCTCATCACACCCTGTCTGTAATATTTTTTGCTGTCTTGCACATTCAATGCTGGTTTTTATTTATTTATTTTGACAGTATATTGCTGGTGCTAGAATGTGTTTGTCTGATGGAATCGATATTTTTCATCGAATATATTTTATAAAATTTAAAACACACACACAGACAACTATGAGTAAAACTCTTAAAAAACAAAATATTGAAAAAAAAAAAAAAAGCACATACCTTGCAATGTAAGGTTGGCAATGCATTACGATGTAGAAATTCTTACATCGTCCAGCCCTACTACTATTGGGGTATTTCACTGTATTTGTGACATAGGGGTGTCCATAACAAAACTGGTTAAAATGATAAATTTTTATATATACGAGGGTTGTCTGAAAAGTTTCCGACCTGACGAAGAAAAACAATATTTACCTTCCAAGTTGACTATTATTTTTCACCATAGTCTCCTTGTAAGTCCACAAACTTGATCCAGCGATGCTCCCATCCTTTTAACCCATCCAAATAGTACGATGAGTCTTTCTCTTCGAAATAACTGTTCACGACGTCCATTACCTCTTCATTTGAAGAAAACCTTTGTCCCCCAAGAGCTTCTTTCAGCTTAGGGAACAAGAAAAAGTCACTTGGGGCCAGGTCTGGTGAGTAGGGTGGGTGCTCAATCAGTTCATATTTCAATTCATGGATTTTGGCCATTAAAACTGCTGAGGTGTGTGCTGGAGCATTGTCTTGATGAAAAAGGACTTTTTCTTTTTCAAATGAGGCCGTTTTTCTTTAATTTCATTGTTTAATTTGTCAAGTAAAGTCGCATAGTATGCTCCTCTAATGGTTTTACCCTTTTCAAGATAGTCTATGAATATAATTCCATGGCTATCCCAAAAAACAGTTGCCATCACTTTCCCAGCAGAAGGAACTGTCTTGGCCTTTTTTGGAGCTGGTTCTCCCTTTGCAGTCCACTGTTTTGACTGCGTTTTTGTTTCAGGGGTGTAGTGGTGAATCCAGGTTTCATCTACAGTGATCAGTCGTCGGAAAAATTCCGTTTTGTTGTGCCGGAATAGCGCCAACAGAGCACTGCAACTGTTCATTCGGACCCGTTTCTGGTCCAAAGTGAGCAAACGCGGCACCCAACGTGCGGCCAGCTTGCGCATGCCCAATTCTTCGTTCAAAATGTGGCAAGCACGTTCCTTGGAGATATTCATAGCTTCTGCTATCTCCCTAACCTTCAATCTACGATCATCCAGCACCATCTGATGAACTTTGGCGATGTTTTCGTCAGTGGTAGCAGTTTTGGGCCGACCCGAACGTTCATCATCACCCAAGCTGGTACGGCCACGTTTAAATTCTGCTACCCAACATTTGACTGTGGTAGATGATGGAGCAGAGTCCCCATACACAGCGTCCAACTCATCTTTAATCTGGGCAGGTGTATTCCCCTTCAAAAACAAGTAGCGAATGACAGCTCGATATTCGATTTTTTCCATTTTCACAAAAACTGTAACATCAACTCAAAAAAATGGCTGACAAACAAACAATTTGAGCTCAAATTGGCGCCAATTTCGGTTCCGAGCTACCAAAGAATGCCTAAATAAGGACACCCCACTTTGAATTACTAGTGCTGCCATCTTCATATCAAGGTCGGAAACTTTTCAGACGACCCTCGTATATTAAAAAAGCCTACTTCAAACGACATGATTGTCATATTTTTTTCTTTATTTCATATTCTGCATGTAATCGCAATCGGAACATCAAAAATAAAACTTTTATTGTTATGGACTCTACATTGAATTTTCCTTCAATAGTGACAAGAACTGAATTTTAAGCCAAAGCTGATGCTTGGGACAAATAAAGTAAATGATCCATCTCTATTACAGATGATAATTTTATTCAAAAAGTGCATTTGTTATAAAATTATAAGTTGTGAAAATGAGGATTTTAGAGTCCGTAACAATAATTAGAAGAAAAGTTTTTAAAAATTTTTATTTATGCATTTTATATCACTAAGTTGAATATTTTCTAATCTCACCCATAGTGTTACAATATTCTAAAAAAAGTTTAATGAAAATTTAAATTCAGTATTTTTTATTAATTTTTTAAATTTGATTACGGACTCTACCTTTTGCAACTGTTTCAACACAGCTCTTTCTTTACCAAAATGCGTGGAACAGCCTGCACAGAAAAAAAAGAATAAAAGTAGCTCTTTAAAGGGAATTACAACTTATATTTAAGAAAAAACTTTTCAGAAGAATTTTGACTGTGCAAGTGTATAGGGGGAATCGAGGCACATTGGTCTAGCTCTCTACTCTATCATAATCTATCTCATTCATCAGGTCTATCTCATCATAAAATTCAATTAGTAGTTTTATTTCTACCATGAGTTACATTAAATGTTTCTCATCACCCCAGAAAATTTTCAATTTATAACCTTTTTTTATATTAATATTTTAAGAGAACTTTGTGAAGTAAATCAACCTGCCACAGTCCCAGGGTCCTCACATTACAAAAGCAAATTCTATTACAATTTTAAAGTTAACATGTTATCCAACATTTGTACCAAACAAATGCTGTTATGTGATTAAAATCAAAAACCAAAGTTAAAAGATCAATGTAATTAAAATTGACCAACATCTACTGTCATATTTTTTCAAGAGCCAGCACAATTTGGGTTTTTAGCAACTTTACTATTACTAACACTGGAATAGTTTTTGTGGATTTTTTAAAAGTGAACCAACATACTCCAGGTATCTGGTCTAAAAAACGTTGTTCCGATTTTTTTTCTTAGTGCTTCATTCTTCATGAAAACCATTAAAAAAAAAAGTTGCTTAGTTATGAAAGTTAATCAAACAAAAATAGCTCTGCCAAAATAACAGTTTTTGAAATTTGTTCAAAATAACAAAAATAAAAGATTTTTTGTGCCATGCATGACCGATCATACATTTAATTAATTAAATGCAATCATTTAAACCAGAAATGAACAAAATTTTGTTACTTAAAAATATATGTGATTCCTGAAGCAAAAAATGTTGCTTTTTTTAATTGAATTAACAGAAAATGTAGGTTACCTTTAAAAATGCAATTTAAAAAGTTATGGCTTAAAAGCATCTTCTCCCTAACATGTCCCGTCCCCTGAAAATTTATCCAGAAATTTCGATTTACTGAAGATGGTCTGGTATTGATCACTTCAGATAACCAAGGTTCAACTATAAAAGTTAAATTGTTAGTAAAATTTGCATCAAAACCTATCATTTCTAATAAATTCAAGACTGACGAAATCAACATATCACTTGGTTGCTTGGCGCGTTAAGCGATGAACTATATAATTGGACGATTATTTTGAGTTTTAAAGCTACTGTAAATCTTTTCAAATGTTTTGGTGAAGTTTTAAATTCCAAAGAGTAAAAGGTGTTTTTTAAAAATGATCATTTCACATTGGGGGGGGGGGATTTTTTTGAAGAGACTTCCTTTAACCCGGGAGAACTCGCACCGGGCCTCTCAGGCCCGGTCATTACAAAACTATGCTGCCAAAAATCACCCCTTCAATGGAAATGAATGTGGTCAATAGTAGCTGCGTTTACGGTGACTTACGTACTGACCACATGCTTTTCAGGAATGTACATTCCTCCTTTTTCCCAGAAAATTCCGGTTCGGGCCTCAGAGGCCCGGAGCGAGCGCTCACGCTTTTCATTTCAGATTGTGAATGTAAAGGAAGAGGTTGTGAAATGCATCGCTATTTAAGCTACAAAGATGAAATAAAAAGGTTGCAGACCTTGTTGGTTGAGGTTTCAACGGATAAGAACTCCCTTAATGAAGATGATGAAGAAGTTGACACAGAACAGTAAAGCGATCATCAGTAATGCTTAGAAGAAGATTTAGATTCATGTATCATAAAACTTTCTTAAACCTTACTTTTTAAAACATATTTTAGAGGCTGTTTATATATTTATAATTCAGAGTCGAAAACACATTTTTTTTTTTCTATTTTGCAAACTTAATTTACTGAAATAACCACTCTGGGCCTACGGAGCCCCCTGCGAGCGCTCGTGTGACGAAAAATACCGCGAGTTCTCCCGGGTTAAACTAGCACGGGCACCGCCGTGCAGGTACTGCTAGTTTCACTATATAATCAGAGTCTACAAGGTACTACTTCCTTTGCTTATTTTTTCATTGTCAATAAATGTTCAGTATAGAATGCTCATAAACCGGAAGAGTATTTGAAATTTGTTTCTGAACCTTGTTGAATGATTTTCAATTTAGGACGTTCTATTTCTGTAATCATAACTTTGAAATACTTTTTGGGAATAAAAAAAAGGGAGGGGATGTTGCAACTTGAATTTATTTTCTTCCCTTCCCTCATACTGATTTTGAAAGTGGGAAACATTATCTATTGCATCATTCTTATGTTATATGTATAATTGCCTAACTATTGAATTATATTTTTTTCATAGCTTCTCCTGATAATTTGAGCCGACTGAATTCCATATATACTATTTTTACAACAGCATCAGAATCGTAAGTATATAATGTTTGTTGTGCCCCATTTCAATTTTCAAGGCATTAAAGGGGGGGGGGGCTGCATACTTTGAAATTGTGTTTAATTTACATTAAATTGTCTTTGATTCTGCAAAAAATAAAGAATTTAAAGTAATGGCAGCTTTGAATCCTAATTGTAAAATTATCAATAAAAATTTGCATAATACTGAGTGAACGTATTTCTGCTTTAGCCCTGGCTAATGGGCGGTAATTTACTGAATATACCTTGCCTCGCGTTCAATCTCTCGAGTTGAACCGAACCATTGCTTCGGTCAGTCGTCTGGTCTGCTAATTCTATATTAGCTACCAGTTTGTTTCGCACTCTTGGCTTCCTTAAGAGGTTTTCCATTTCCAGCTCAGTCACTTTCCTATGCCGGGCTGATGAGTGCTAATAAGCACGAAACTGCAGTCCTCGGCTGGAAGGCAGTGTATTTCACGTAAAGCGAAGTTAGCTTGAAAAAAGAACAAAATATAATTCTCATATCGGATGTTAAAAGATTGCATTTTTCAAAATGTAGACATCTAAAGAAAAAAAACTGTAATTAAAAGAGTTTATTTAAAGTTAATCATACTTGTGTGTTAGCATCGAAAAATCAAAACCAATATAATTTTCTCCCAAAACAACAATTAAACATCGCACTGCACTGTAAAAACGCAAATATTAACAAGCTGGCAAAATGACGAGAATATTTTCTAATCAAGTTATTATAAAGGTTCAACGGCCAGACGCTAAGCGGTGATAATTTTGAAATTGCAGGGGTCTGGCCAGAGGAAATTTGGGTCCGTTAACGGACCCTTCACAAAAATCTGATCAACCAAAACGGACCTTTCACAAAATCCCGACCAACCAAAACGGACCCTTCACAAAATTCTGATAAACAAAAACGGATCTTTCACAAATTGTTTATTGGAAGAGCAAATCTCAAATCAAAATAACGCAGCATATTTCGAACCATAATGCTTGGAACCTTTTTTAAAGTTATATTAGAGGTGTCGACTTATACAAAATCTACTAATCTTGCAAAAGAAAAAAAGAAAGGCGCTCGTGATGCTCCTGCAAGTGATAAATAACTACTAAGGCCTAATAAATGCTTATTGTTGGTTTCTATAAAAGAAATTAATAGCTGAAAGTCAGTTTGGTTTATAATTTTGCTTGTTTGTTTTATGCAGGGTGTTGTTGCAAATTTCTCTGAAAAAGTCAGTCGTAAGCACTTTTCTCCCTGCTCATGATTTAATAAACAATAACATATAGCGAAATGAACTTAGGACTGCAAAGGATAGTAGGGATGGGGGGGGGGATGAATGTAATCGCTTTAGATAGGGTTACCAACTTTAAACTTATCGCCTACTTAGCATCTGGCCTGGCGGCTGTGATGTTTAACTGTTATTTTGGGAGAAAGTTATATGGGTTTGATTTTTCGATGCTAAAAAGGATAATTAATTTTAAATAAACTCTTTTATTTATTGATTTTTTCTTTAGATGCCAACATTTTGAAAAGCGCAATCTTTTTACATTCAATATGAGAATCATACTTTATTCTTTTTTCAGGCTAACTTCGCTTTATTAGGATGCAAATAAATGAGAAGTCTTTTTATTTTTGTAACAACGCTTATTTTAAGTTTTTAAAGAGGAACTCTATTTTCTTTTATGAGTCAAGACATTAAATTCTGAATCGATGGTTTATTTTTTATTTATTTATTTATTTTGATTTAACTGTGTCCAGACATTAATGAAATGTGTATCATAGGACTCTAAAGTGCAATTCTTAAATAATTTTATCAGAAATATTTGTTTTACAAGCCGTTTTTATACTTTTGAGGCTTTCACTTTGAGAATTACGATCTCTTTGCATCCGCTATGGGAATCTGATTTTTGAAATTTTCAATGTTTAGTATGCTTTGTTAAGAGGTAAACAATTAAAATATTTTTTATTTTTGTAAAAATCATGGAGTTTAAAAGTTTTAAACGAAATTCTATGCTTTTTAACAATGTCTTGATTCAAAAAGTTAAATGCTGAACCCCTGCCTGAATTTCTTTATTACAATTATTTTAAATACTATACATATAACATTTCTAGTATAATTTAACATAATGTAGAATGGTAAATAAATATTGATACTTGAGGGATGCCTATCTCCCAGAGTGTATGCTGCCCTCCAATACTCGAAACACACTCAAGAATGATATTCTCAACAGAAAAGAGGGAAAACACTCAACATTAAGTGTCAATGATGCAGTTTGCGCCACCTCAAAATTCAAAAATTTCGTTTTTACAAAAAAAATTTTTTGCAAAATTTGATTTTTCACAAAATTAATTGATTTTTCACAAAAATAATTGATTATTCACAAAAAACGGACCCTGTGAAAAATCCTGGACAGACCCCTGAATTGGTAACCCTATCTGAAGCGATCATATTTTTTCCTCATCCTTACTATTCCTTTGCAGTTCTAAGTTCATTTCGCAGATATATATTATTATTGTTTATTAAATCATGAGCGGAGAAAAGTGCTTACCAATGCCTTTTCGGAAAAGTTTACAACACCGCCCCTAATTAGCTGTGATAAAACAAACAACCATTATATTTATTTGGCAGTAGCAATTATTTATCGCTTGCAGGAGCATCGCAAGAGTGCCGATTTTTTTTTTTTTCAAAATTAGCCGATTTTGTATAAGATGATTCCTCTAATTTGACTTAAAAAAAGGTTCCAAAAATTATCGGTTTATACACAAAAATATGCGTTATTTTACTTTCAGATTTGCTCTTTCAATAAACGATCTGTGACAGATCCGATCTTGTTTATCAGAATTTTGTGAAGGGTCCGTTTTGTTTGATCGGGATTTTGTGAAAGGTCCGTTTTGGTTGATCGGATTTTTGTGAAGGGTCCGTTAACGGACCCAAATATCCTCTGGCCAGACCCCTGGTAAGATAAAAAAGTGTTTAAGTTTGTACGAGTTCATTTGGTTGCTAAATTATGTACATTACAGGGATTGCGCTAAGGATTTCGAATTGTTCGCCAGTAAATTAGCCAAATTTTTAAAGTATTAGCAAAATTTCAAATGTCTTAGTCAAAGACTTAACTTTTACTCATTTTAATGTATTTTTGTCTGCAGAAATATTTAATCAGAAAGTGAAGTGCCCAGTAGCAGAAACTCTCTAGCCAGTCTGCGACACTGTTTTGGGCAGTTGAAAATAATCTGCAGCATTATTATTAGTTTTATTTTAAGTTTTCATAAAATACACAAGTCCCTTGAAACGTCAAGATTCAGATATGTTCCAACTGGCCAGTGGCCACTAGACCCGAAAACCTTAGTGGCCCCCGCCTTTGCCGAGTTTTAAAGTATAAAAAGGGTGTGTGTGTGTGGGGGGGGGGGGGGTCACTACTTTCATAAAAATAAATAGAACTCTGCACACTATGAAAAACAATTGTTCAATTCATATGGAAAATTCAAGTTGAAATAGGTTTTTGAATTTTTTTTTCAAAAAATGAACAAATAAATAAATTAGTGAATGAGAAGTTCACAGGAAACTGCATTTTAGATGAATGTTTTGAATTGCAATGAACATCCAATTCCGTTTATGAAAACGTAGGCACTTAAAGAGTCTTTTGTACCAACATCTTGGGAATGACCAAACATGGCGACTATGCCAAAAATTAAGATCTTAATTTCTGAATTTGTTGCTAAAAATAATTTTAAAATAAAAATCCTCTTGAGACTGCACTAAAGTTGTAACGTTTTTAGCGCTTTTGCGTCCAAAGCAATGAGGATAAGGTGAAATTTTAAATATAAAATTTTTCATTTCTCAAGAAAACTATTTTTAAAAATAAAAAATATATATATATTTGCTGCACATTTTAAGTCATTTTTATTAGTTTGCAGTTAAATGAAACATCCAATTCTCCTTTGTTTTGGAAAGTGTAAGCACTTAAGCATCTATCGACTTAGATCTTATGAATGACCGAATATGGCGACTATGTTTCTAGCTGAAATGCTGAAGCATCCATCGCTTTTCCTGTGAAAAAACGAACTCCGAACGATATTTTTCCCAAGTTGTATTTCTTTTTCTTTCTTTTTTTTATTAATTTTTTCTTTCTTTTTTTTTTTGGTAAAATTATAGTGGTAAAATTATCTGCAGGCCACTGAAAAATCTGCGATGCACGTCTCGCAATTTCTGCTACTGGGCTGAAGTATAACTTAATTTTTGACAATTTTTTGAGGATAAGGGCAGGGGTATATCCAGGAATTTTTGGTCATTTTTAGGAATTTGGTGAGAAAAAAAATGCAAATTACGTAGTTTTTTCACAAATCATATGTAATTTTTCAAAGGAAAAAATGGCAAAAACAACTTTAAGTGATATTTATCATTCTTTAATAAATTTGAGAGTTGAAATAAAAGCTTTTAACGAAATAAAGACTGCATTCCTATCTTACTCCGATGTTTCAGACATCAAACGCAATGAAACAAACTCGCCATTCAACAAAGCATTCGCCAACACTTTCTACTCGGTAGCCACGCTGCGCACTCGATATCCAATCAGTGAGAGGCGCAAGTACAGTGGCTCAAAAAGGAGAGAGGCAAATGTCATCCTTCCTCCGATCCGATGCTAACGCTCGTGTGCGCACCTCAATCTGCTCGGAGTGGTCCAAGAATAAAACAACTTTCAGTGATTGCTAGTCCGGGAGTTTTGTGAAAGGTTCGTTTTTAGGGATCCGAATTTTGTGAACAGACCTCATTTTTATCTAGATTGACATCTGAAGGGAGATTTTTTTTCCCTCTGTGTATATTTTAGAGAACTATCTGTTCACCAATAAATTCGTCAAATTCAGATTTTGTTCACCGATTTTACGATTTGGCACATTGGCGAATGCTTAACATGGTCCCTGCATTAGTATAATAAAGTATTTTACTCCTATCTGCACTGTTTTTGCAGGTATGAAGAATATATATCAATGAAATGTATGTTTGTGTTTCAGAGAACAAATTGAGACTTTTCATGCAAATAAAGAAAAACTTGAAAAATGGCATCAAAAAATAAAGGTGAGTCAAAATATGAACATGATCGTTTAATTAAAATTATGCATAAATTACAGGGTTGGTACAGATCACGGAAATTCTGGAAAGTCATGAAAAAAATAAGCAAATTTCCGACCTGGAAAAGTCATGGAAAATTGAAATTTTCATTCAAATTTTAAGGAAGTCATGAAAAAGTCTTTTAAATGTCATGGAATTTTATCATCCAAATAGAGTATGAACCCTGAAATTATAATTTTTTTGTGATTCTGGAATCGGCTTTTACCAGCGTTGCCAACTACTCCACATTTTGCAGTTTTGCTCTGCAAAACTGGAAAAACTCCGTAGCTCTGCAAAGAAATTCTTTTACTCTGCATTTCCTGGGCGAAAATTTTGAAGCCTAAGTTTTGTCATTTTATCATAACAAAATGTGAATTTGGAAAATTAAAGATGGAAATAGTGTTAGTGTGTAGGATATTCAAAGATTGAAATAGTGTTCAAAGCTGTTTTATTAATTTAAAAATAATTATTTTTGTACTGTGCTTAAAATAATTTATTAAAGCTATAAAGCAATTTTAGATAAGTGATTTTAGTTATTTTTATTGATTTATTTATTTGTAAATACCAAACTGCTCTGCAAAATTTGAAATTACTCCTCAAAATGACCACAGATGCTCCCCAAATTATTTTTCTGAGGTTGGCAACCCTGCTTGATGCTTTTATGTACCCAGTAGTTTTCTCCTTTCTATTGCTACCCCTGTGTCTTCCTTCCTCCTTCTCCAAAAATAAATAAATAAAGAGAGAGCTAAATGTGTTTCCTGGCACTTTACTTGACTGCTGTGGTCAGTAAGCATTGTAATCATGACTTAAGAGTTGCGGGTTCAATGCCAGTTGGTCTATGATCCTCCATGCTCATGACTGATGTAAGTAAAAGTTCGGGTTCAAAGTCCTTCATGATCTCATTATAAATCAATGCCTGGAAGGGGGGGGGGGGAGAGGTTCTGAAGCAGGGGTTGTTCAGCCGTTGTTTTTGATAAAAAAAAAATTGACTGTTGGGAATTTGTACTGCTATGTACTGTATGTTGTTTTCAAGGTTTGATCTCCTTGTGAGGTAATCATACCCCACTTTCCTATTGTTGTGAGATGTAATAACTGTTTTTGATCATTATTTTTGTTATGGTGGAATTAAAAGTCTACAGATGACCATCTACAGGTGGAAAAAATCCTCCCAATGTTCCCAAAAAAAACCTGTCTCATAAATTTTTTACAGAAGGTTAGAGACACATGGAGTGAAAATGACAAGAGAGGCGGACAATTTTGAAATACAGTAGCCCCACATTATACCGCGCTTCGGTATATTGCTCGGAACAACGCTCTTTTCTTCTGTCTCACAAAATGAAATGTTAAAATCTAAAGAAAAAAAAATCATTGCCTTAAACTTGAAACCATTTCTGAAAACATATGATATTACTCAGAAAAGGTCTCTTTTTTGCTTTCGTCAATAAACAAGGCTATTGAATCATATTAAAATTGCCAATAATGGGGAAATAATTTGAAATTGATGTAAAAGGAACTCGTGATGCACACATCAGCTCGTTATCTGTCATTTAATACGTAATATCAAAATCCAATTGCATAGACTAGTGTTATTTTAAAAAAGAAAAAAAAGGGGGGGAATATAAGATTTTGTGGTTTCCCCCACTAACCCCTCTCTTAAACCCATTTTTTGAGGAAAACCTTTTTTACTTGCTTTTACAAAAAAGCAAGTATTGTATTCGCAAAAAAAATTTCACTCAAAAATTGACCTTAATTTCCATTTTACTCACCCCAGAATGAATCTTGAGTTTTTTTTTCGGCTTAACCACTCATGGATAAGTGCCTAAGAACGTATAGACCCCAGAAATATTCATTTTGACAATTCCCAAGTTAATTACAACAAGTTTCCTTGTGACGTCTATATGTACGTATGAGCGTATGTCTCATAACTCAAGAATGGTATGTCCTAGACAGTTGAAATTTGGTACGTAGACTCCTAGTGGGGTCTAGTTGTGCACCTCCCGTTTTGGTTGCATTTTTATGTTTCTAAGGGGGTCTTTTACCCCTTTTTGTGTGGAAATTATTGTTAATATCAATGCAAACTCAAGTGGTGTTATAATTCAACAAACACTTGGTGACATATCGCAAAGGCGACAAAAGATTTGGCGTTCTTTTGGTTTTATTTTGGCCATTATTGGCGATATTTAGAGAGTAAACTATTGGATCCAATAATGGGGAAATGACATTAAATTGGAGCGAAAGGAAGTCAAGTGATGCACACATCAGCACTTTTTTTTCATTATTACTCTTGAAAGTAATCTGTCTATTATTTTCTTTCATCTTTCCTTTTCCCCTTTTTTTGGTTTCGTTTTGTTTTTTCCCCCTGACTGGGATAGCTTTTATTACTTGTCTATGGTATACTCAGAAGTGGAAAAGAGGAGATAGAGGGCCAAATTTTTGAAAATATTTTCAAAAACATATTTTTTTCAGTAATTATTCTCATTAGTTTGTGCAAATGGAATTGATTAAAATTGGAAACCTTCAAATTTAAAAAGAATATTGTTCAACTTAATAACAGTTTATACATGTAAGATATGATTTATAAATACGGTTAAGTTCAATATCGCTTCCTCACTCTGATTGTACCCCCCCCCCCCTCCTTCTTGTTATATTGGAGCAAAAAAGAGAAAATGATTTGTTCCATTTCGCAATTTGGATAGTATGCGACCGTAGTGGAAACCCTGCCACACACCCCTCCATGTCTTTAAGAGAGGCTCTTTGATAGTTGTGAGGAATAGAGATGTGGTCTTGGAGCCCTATGCTCACCTCTTGAGAGGTACTGTTAGTCCTGGGGTAATTTTAATGGATGTTAACGCAAGGCCACATAGAGCTCTTCTGGTCGACGGTTTTTTGGAAGGGGAGGATATTCAATGGAGAGTTTAGCCTAGCAGATCTCTCGACTCAAAACCTATAGAGCAAGTCTGGAACTCTCTCAAGAGAGCAATAGCAACTCGCAACACCTCTCCAAAGACCATCCATAGTCTGAGAACAGTGTTGTTGAACAAGTGGAAACAATTGCCCCAGGATCCCATAAATTACTTCATTTAAAGTATGGAGTCACACTGCAAGGATAATAGGTTTGTTAGAGGGGGTCATATCCTATTAACCCATTTTGTTCAATTTTGCAACCGCTGTTTCATACCATCTAACTCTAACAAGTATTACTTATGATCATGCTTGTGTATTTTAAATCTTGGACGATTATTTGTTTTGTATTGTTTCAATGCATATGCATACTAAATTTCATTAAAATTGGCTTAGTAGTTCTGGAGATAATTGACCATATCTGAAAATTCTCTTAATTTCTTACACCAGTGTATTTTGCATAGGTGCCGAAAATTTCCTGCTGTGCTTGAAGTTTCAATCCTTCTGCATCCTGTGAATTTCACTACTAGTTTGAAATTTTTTTTTTTGACCAGTGCTTGATAATTATTTCGTTTTTTAAATAAAATTAAGAAGTACTGATAGTTTAATAATATAGTTCTGGAAAAAGTGTTTTAAGAGTTTATAAAAATCTTAAAATATATTTTAAATATAATGCAATTAAGAAACATAACTTCTACCACACATGTATACATCAATTCCCTTTTTAAATAAAAATACATGTAGTACACATTACCTACCGGCGACCACTAATGTTTATAAGAAAAGTTCTTCTGGTACCGGGTGTAATTCGAAGTAATCAAAAGTGGCACACAGACACGGCATAAAGTTAAATGAAATGCACAAATATGTGGTCAGAAAGGTAATATAGGATCCACATTTTTTTTCCTCACTGATTAATGAAACAAAAAGTAGTGTTAATCTGTTGCCAAGAAAAAATCAGAGAGCTCTTTTCATATTAATGCTGATAAATAATTCCTTCAGTAAATGTTAATTAAAAGTTGGGGGAACAATTTTAGTACCCTTTTTTAAGGATTTGAAGAAAACTCATCTAAGGGTGCTTTCTGTAAAAGTCTGAAAATTTTAAAGATTTTTTTTTTCCAATGTTTTATTTGTCAATGAGAAAGGGACTTATTCATTAAAGTAATATCCAGCTTCAGGTCTTTTGGCACTATTTCCGAGCTATATGAAGCATTGAAATTTTTTTAGATAATGTCTCCTAATTCGTGTGCACACAAAACTAAGATTTTTGGATAAATATTATGTCCTAGAGCATCAGATACTTTAAATTGTTCCAAATAATAATTCACAAAATCCTCAAACTAAATTAGCTTGTATCTGACTCATATAAACTGAAAAAATAGTTTCCGTTAAAAGCATTTAAAAAAAAAATATCCCTATCCTTTAAGGTTATGGTAATATTCTTGTCTAGTGGTGGGACTACTTGACTGATACAAGCTTTCCCAGAATTAGAATGGGCAAAAAACTGATTCAGACCCCTATCAACGTTGTCTGTAAGCTTTTGTTTTAATTCTCTTTCCTTAATCTTCACTAAAGACTTAAAATCATGCTTAGCTTTACAATAGAAGATCCTATCAACGCAACTATTGGCATTTTAAACTGTCGAAAAGTAACCTGCATTTAATTAAGAGCCTCTTTCACCTTCCTAAAGAACCACATAGGCCACATTTTCCCTGTAACTTCCTTTCTCTTGCAAGGAAAATTTTTTTTATGTATTTATACTCCACTAATAACCACTGCACCTACCCTGGTGAGGATTTAACCAAGGAAGTTAGAGGGATGAAGAACGATCACTTCGTGACCGATTTTTTTGTTTGGCGGAGAAAGTAACCGTAGAAACGGAACCTTTAATACGTACAGAAGCCAACTTTTAGGAACGGCTGACATGCTTTCGTCGCCAATGTTGAAGTGGAGTTTCTTGGAATTGGCGGAGGTTGCCATTGCCTTCGGCTCCTAATTCCAAGAAACGGAGGAGAATGAATTTGTTAGGGGGTATAAGAGACGATGGGAAAGCCATTTAACTTTGGCCCCCTGCGGTATTGGGAGTTTCGAAAGCCTTTTGTATCCAAAGCTTTGAACAAATCGCAAAATGGTTCCAGATGCAATCTTTCTTTTCTCCATTAGTAGGTACTTAGCTACTGTTAAAAAATTCCAATTGATGCGTATCCACTTAGTTTAAATTTGATGCCTTTTTAAAATCCCTTACTGATCACCCCTTTCTGAGTTTAATTAAACAAATATTAAGGGATTATAACACTCTTTATGTATATGTCAGTGATTTTGTTTTTAAACACAATTGATATACGGTACCCTCCATCAGATACATTACTCCATGATAACGTCAACCTGTGTTTTAATAGCTGTTTATTTTGCTTATGATTCACTTGTAAAGTTATGAAGAGCATGCCGAATTTCCAAATTTGGACAGTTAAGAAAATTAATAAAAAAACTAACTGTTGGGAAAATAAAAGTTCTTTTCTGGCTCCACGTTTTATTACTTTTTTTTTCGCTTATTCTATAAATTTTACTAACGAAAAGTAGTACTTTTGACTGAGGGAAACAACCCCGTAGAGAAATTGGTGTTTTTACAAATTATTGGCTTGAAATATTTTATTTTGGATACCATGTTGCTTTGTGCTAACCTTATGCAAACAGATTTTTCTCTACTCTTTGTTTACGTATGCAAAGGAAAAAAATCTTTCGCATTGGCATTGAAAACAAAAAATTTGACACCGATGAATAAAACTCCACAATTATCCAATTATTGAAATCTTCCTGTGCGAAAGGAAGCATCAAAACGCAGTTCTGTACCTCAGAGCCAGAGGAACGTAAGTCACATTATGATAATTTTACAGTAGATCGGAAAAACTTTTCTCTGGCCCATGCAAAGGATAGGACGCGCGCATTTTCAAACCTGGTAAAAAATCGAAAAGTATACTTTTTCAAGAATTACGCATGCATGTTTCAATGCGGAATAGGCTTCTAAATAGAATGCACTAATAATTAGAAAAATCAATTTCTGGAATTACGTCAGTCTGGCTCTGAGGTACAGAGTTTATACGTAAAACTTCTGTGTTAACAGTATTGCTTACAAAACGTCTACTATTATTGAGCAAAATGCTTTGACATCGTCATTAGAAATATAAATTTCCAAACATAAAATGGACGAACTCTACTCGTGGCAACATATGACTGTCGATTTGAAAACACTGGACGTCGCAATAATAGTACAATTTTTTAAAAAAGGTTGTCTTGTAGTGATTTGTTTATGGTTATGGGCGGACATAACTTATGTCGTACTTTTCAACATTTTCGAACCTCTCCCACCCTTTGTCGCAAAGTTTCGCACTTCACCATACCCCCTCTTCCCTTTGTCACATGTCAAGCTGTTTTTTTCTAAACGTTCCTATTTAAAAAAAGGCTTATTGACACATATTCCCCATCTTATGTCCTTCCTGTCATTTCTTTCCTCTCCCTTGTCACAAACTATTACTATTTTGTGAATCCCAAGCGGGTCTTCATTCGCGGACAGCCAATGTTTTGTGGTAACCATATGCAAATATATATTTGCCTACAGGGCCGTCCGAAGAGCTGACGGCGCCCGGGTCGAAAATTTCCTGCATACGCTAATACCTCCCTGTTATGCATAGTACAAATTAAAACGCAAGCAATAAATTTGTTTACCGGACGTCACAATAATAATGCAATTTCGTTTAAGAAAACCGTCTTTGTGATATGTTTACAGTTTAGGGGATAACTAACTAATGCACTTATCAAAATTTATGATCCCTCTTCCCTCTGTCGCAAAGTTTCACACTTCACCATAACCCCTTCCTTTTGACACAAAGTTTCACACTTCCCCATACCCCCTCTTTCCTTTGCCACATGTTACATTGTTTATCATAAACGTTCTTATAAAAAAAAGGGCTGATGTCATCACATTCTCCCTATTGTTTGTCCCTCCTGTCATTTATTTCCTCTTCCTTACCTCGAACGGTAACAATTTAATGAACCGCACCTTAAAGAGGGATTTAATTCGTAGTCAGCTCCTTGCAAATTGACATTTCTCTACTCTTTTTTTACAAATGCAAAATAAAAATATTTATCGTCCTGGCATTGGTGCCAATAATTTGACACCAATGGCTATAGTTCGCCAATTTCACAATTATGGAAGTCTTCCTAAGTGAAACAATACCACACAACTCTTTTAATACATAAAACTTCTGCACAAACAATATTCTTTATGAAAGTAGGCATGCCCTCTGCAGTTAGAAATATAAAATTTCCAACTGTCAAATGAACGAACTCTACTCGAGGCTACTTATAATTGTCCATGCGAAAGCAAAATGTTTAATTAAAAGATAAAAATCGCTAAAGCATAATCAAAATGAAAACATTTTAAATGCCCGTAGTTACCCAAAAAGCTTCAATAATAAAACCAAATGCAAAAATTTCATTTATTTGCGATCAAGGAGAAATGGCAACACCATAATATCAAAGACAATATTTTCCAGCAATTTCTTCACGCTAACTATGTCGCGTGAAAAAGTAAATAAAAATGAATTTTTATTTGCTTTTGATGAATTTTCGCTAACTTTTAATTGCTTCTAGCTCAAATTCTAGCCATCTTTTCGGGATCCCATATTGTGTTTTAAAGCATTTTTCGCGATCTTTCCAACGATACCAAGCTCAAAGCATTAAAATGCATATTTCGTGTAGAAAAAGCGGTTTAAAAAATCAATTAAAACTTAATGTTTCACGCTTCCAACAATGAATTTCAACAATGGAAAAGAGATAAAATTAAAATTTTTGAGTTTCGCTTACTAAAAAACGCTTATAACTTTTTTCTAGTGGATTTAGGTTATTGGACCTTGGGCACCTTGACAATTTTTTCGTTAGGCGTATTTTTTAAAGACCTATCCAGCCATATCAAATTTGGAAAAAAGGACCATCCGATCGCGTAGAAAGAGCCATTTAGAACGAAAATTCGTTTTTTATTAATATCTCCGTTAATTAACGTTCGATTTCAAAAAAAATTTATTGATAACACTAAACCTCGGCAATAGCTACCGAACAAAAAAAGAATGAAGGAAATCGGTTCACAAACAGAGGAGGAATCCGTACCTAAAAAAACGGCTTGCCTATTAATATATAAAGATAACATTGGAATCAAAAATGTGGATTTTCTTTTCATCTTGTCTTGTTTTCGATCCGATTTCTTTTCTGTTAAGCATTTTATCCCGCACGTCACTGCAAAATGCTGTAAATTAACAAATTTAGTGATATTTTGAACCAATTTACAACTGCTATGATTAAGAATTTCGAATGGTGTTTGTTTTTATTTAAAAAAAAATGAGGAAGCGCCGTGATCACTTGGATTGCGCAATCGAGTCTTGAAGCAGGCCCGGTGGAAAACTGCCTTCACGATGGTTTCGACCCAGGCCCATAAGATCCCCCCCTCCTTCTCGATCCTCCTCCCATACAGAAATGAGCTTGAGGCTTAATTACTTCCTTTCAGCATTTTCACAGAGCCGGGAGTGAGGACTGAGGAGACAGCAATTTGCACGTAAATGCAGTGCCATCCGCATTGGCGATTTACTGCCTTTGCAATTACTCAAGCATGCTTTTCGCCAAAAATCCCTCGCCAAGCTATACCTATATGTTGGCTTCCCTGTAAAGAATAAGTTCCGACAGGCTTCTTAGGCGTTTAGCATGGGATTCTACGGGAGTGATCAATCTATATGAGTTCTAATATCGCTGATTTAACCATATGTGGTGATTGGGGGGAGGGGGGGGGGACTGTTCATTAGCGACTAATGGCTTACTGGGGAACATAAAAACAACTGGGCATAAATTTAAATAGCATAACAAATTGCACACAACTTTGATATATACAGAAAGGGAAGGCATAAAAATATTAAAATAAACATTAATAAACATGTGAAAATGAATTAAAGTTAAATGAGACTGGGATCACTTAGAAATATGACCTAAAAGCCAGCAAAAGTTCATTGAGAGTTATTAGGCCGAATGTTTTAAGTCCTCTGTTTCAGAGATGAGCAAGGACATCATTTTATGGATATTCTTGCTTGAAACTGAATAACATATAATATGTTCAAAAAACATAGTTCCTTACTGTTTTTTTTTTTTTAAATTTTTTCCTTGAACTCTGCCCATTGAAGATAAAAATCATTATTTTCCAAGCTCGAAAAAAAAAAAGCGCCTTTGAACTTTTCATATGTGCTACAAAATTGGATGCCAGTCAGAAGTTTTTGCCTTCGTAAACTTCAAAGTTAGGCCAGAACATAATAGATTCATTATCACTGTCTGGAATAGGATTCCTTATCCTAAACCCCTGAATAGAACTTCCATCATTACAATAAATTAGACCCTTAAACTGCAGCATACCAAGTACTGTGAAACCTGTGTCAGTTGACCACTTGCGGTGCACTACTTTTGCGATCAACTTATAGAGGTTGAATTAAATGATACAGAACTAATTCTGTACCTGAAAATAGCGGTCAACTTACAAGGGTGGTCAACTTTACGGATTTACTGTACTATCTTATCTTCAACAGGCAGAGCTACATAGATCCCTCTTTCTGTGTGTGTAAGAGCTCTCTCTCTCTTGCAATATTGCTTTTACTCCAAAATTACATCAGAACAAAATAAAAATTTGCAGTTTTTTTTTTTAAACCATGACTGATATAGTTAAGAAAAGTAATTGTTCTACGTATTATTTTACACAAAAAATCTACATGATGATGGAAGATGATTCCTTATCTTTAAGAAAAGCATAAAACAAATTGCATCTTATCTAAGGATTAAAACATATTTTAAAAAATTAAAATAATATTGAATAGTTAAGAGAACTTATCTTAATTTTTTAAAAGTAAGCTGAATGGATTCATCTACTGTATGAAATATATTATGTTTATAAATGTAAAGTAATTAATGTCTACAAATTTTTGAAGATTTAAAAAATATATAAAAAATCTGATTTAAATAAAAAAAAATCAGATTTAAATGTTAAAATATATGACTTTTTTGATTTAAAAAAATAGGAAAAATCACGAACCCTGCTTTAGGCATTTCTTGATACATGCGATACATCTTCTCCTCTTAATTCTGGTTGGTATTAGGTGACCTGTAAATATTTCTCAAAAAAATAACTAACGTACTACCCTTAGTGCTCAACAACTTTACCAAGACCATTTCAATATCATTAGGTTTATCACTCAGAATCATTTCATTACAAGTAGGATAACGGCACCAGAAACAGACATGCCTAAGACATTGCTCTCAAGTTAACTCATTTTTTTAAGCCTTTTAATGTATTTAAACTTTCAGAACTATCTTTTATCTCATGCAACACTACATCTCACCTAACGTTTGGCTGCTTCTGGATCCTCTGAATGAGTTAATTCTATTTTTATTTGCTCAATTTCAAAAAAAAGGTCCAGCTCCCAGTAACAGACACTGATAAATCTGATGATATGCAGTAATAAATAGGATAAGGAAAGGATGAGTAATGGACATAATTCCCCTTTTCTCTTTAAAATGAGCAAAAGTCTTTTATTTATTGAACTAAAGCCTTATTAAATTTAGATGAATATGAAACACCAGCTGACTTTATGGTTGCCTTGTAAATACCAACTGGCTTACAAAATTTACTCTGATAAAGACTAGATGGTTGCACTGTATTCATGGGTCGCAGCAATATCAGTTTTACTCAACTAAGATTCTTATTTTTTAAATCTAAACCTACGACTGTCTGTTACTGGCTCTGTTACCCTACAAGTGTCTTTGGTATCCCCCCCATCCCTCTTACCCAATCTGTCTTGCCTAAACTGATTATACCAGCAATAAGTAAAATATCTGTATCACTTATCAGTAGCCCACGTGTCAGTTATTCCAATATCTAGATTTTTCATCAAAATTGATGCTTTTTGATACATTAAATTGAGAGATAAGTTTATACAGGGCGAGTTAAAATGAATGTAGCAATTACTAATAGCTTCAACTATTTAATGCGAAAAAATTGATCGGTAGGATTGAAAATCTTACCGATCAATTTTGTAGACTGTAGACGGAACTTCAAAATTGTTTGTGATTCCCTTGCTCAGCACAATTGGAAGAACTGAAAGTACGCATTTTTAATGCACATGCATCAATTACTTAACAAATGCTTCAAAATGTGTGGCATGAAACAATAAAGCAAGAAAGCAGTTAGGCTTTTAAGAAAACTTAAAAGCCTAACTGCTGAGGACTTTCAAGTGTGCTTTTAAACAGTGGAAAAAAGGATGTAATAAGTGCATAGCAGTGAATGGAGAGTACTTTGTAGGGTAAAAAATGGATGTAGACTAAATTTTGCGAAATAATGTTTTTTATGCCTAGCTTTATGACTCATTTCACATATTTATTGGACAGACCTTGTATATTTTATTAGTGTTTGACAAATCTCAGACAAGTAATATATATATATATATATATATATATATATATATATATATATATATATATATATATATACACACACACACACCTTAGCTACTAGTTTTTTCCAGAACCGGAATCTGTCAGAGGCCTGGTTATAACTAAATGTTTCCATTTTCTGAAATAATTTGTCAGTTGTATAAAAATATTTTCCTGCCTCTCGAGATTTTGCAATTTTTGTATACATTATATGTCTTCTGTATATATCATATGCGAAAAAATCATGAACATTATTTTATCTGACTTGCAAACTGACTTAGGTTCTTACTTTCTGAAATATCTTTATTTTTATAAATAGAACAATTTTATTTGTAATTAGCTATATATATTCTTCTTATAATAGGATAATAAGACTACAGATGATGGAGACGTTATACCAGGGAAAGGAGTAAGTATATATTGTTACTAATTCTGTAGATAGTAATTATTTTCATGATTTATTTGTTGTAATCTGGCTAAATTTGGGGTTTGTTCCATCTAAAATTTTCCTAGTAATTTAACCTGTAAATTGTTTCTTGTAAAAAAGATACAACCCCCTTAGTCAAATAAAGTATATGGTCCCTCCATTTCTCAATGATAAGATTTGTGAATGGAATAAAGAGAAAATATGAGAAATTGGTGGAATGTAATATGATTTTCTGGATATTTCTTTGCTGAGTACAAAAGGCCATGTGGCATTTGAATGAGAGTTCATCTTGACTGAGCTGTCGCGCTGGAGAGCGTGTATTTAGTTCTGTTTAGCTCTGAAGCCTTTGAGCTGTGTTATTGCGTATTTTGATGTAAATACATGTGCTACCGTTGAGTTTACGGTGTTCATTGATGTTTGCCTAATTGTTATGGCTAGTTTAGCAGTTGTTAACTACACTTCTATCTTGTACATAGCTGTAAATAAATCTCCTGTGTTTTTCTCAAGAACTGTGTCGCCATTTAAAGAGTTTCTTGAAGTGGCTGGACACGTAACAATATTTAGTATTTTTCATAGCTTAAAATTACAGGAGTTTCTGGAAAAAACCATAGTTTCCATGATACTAAATTTAACAGATAAAATATCAATTACTGCAGAGTTGACAACTCACTCCATTTTGATGGTAGATTCCTACTCTGCCGCCAGTTGTATAATATATGGTATATCCAGTATACATAATATATTTTTCTCATGCTAAACAGTTTCCCATTATGTAGTAGATGTGAGGTAAAATCAAGCAATAACAAAAAAACTTCCAAAATATATAATTCAGGATTATAACTATACTTTTCTAAATTTTCAAGGTTCTCAAGCACTTGAAAATTAAGTTTTTTTTTTCAAGTACTCTTTTTGTTTTAAGGACAAATCATGTAATTTTTCAGGAGTTGGGAGGCCACCAACAAAGCAGATACTGGGTGTCTGCCCACCTGAAAAGTCATAGATTTCGACTATGATCGAAAATGGTCATGATCAAGAACATGCATATTGCATATTTATTGAATTATACCGTTAAGGGGTGCAAAATTTATGCATCTTAGCCATTTCTCGCGTTTTTATGCGTTAGTCCCGATTTTTCACACATTTCGAAATTCGATTGCATTTTCTTCTATGCTACTCGCTGGTTTTTCTTTACAATCTGATTCTACCGTTTGAACATTTTTAATTATGTGTTTAGCATTATTTTTAACCCTCCTTGTTTGCCTGATTGTGTAGTTGAGGTCTTGTAATTTTGCAGCTCTCATTCAACTGAAAAATTTTAAGTCATTTGCATCAGTGTTGATTCAAAAGACTCATAAAATTTTTCAATAGTGTCTGAAGTTAATGAAGATTTTAAAAAATAAAACTGGTCTAAAGAATTAAGGACGTTTGGGCATCAATAAAATACAGAAATCAGGCAATTTTCAAGGGTAAAAAAAAGCTGGAAAATGTTTAAAAAAATCACAAATTCAGGTATTTTTTTAATATTTGTAGCTTATTCAAAAATTTTGGCTGTAATGTATCTGGTATTGTGTGGTAAGTTAATTATTGAGTACTTTAATATTAATTTTCTTCTGATTGTTTATTTCTTTATTTATTGTAACATTAGTTTTAGTGATTTTTAAGTGTCACAGATTTTTTAAAAACTACGAGCTTAAAAAGAAGTATTTAGATTCATTGATGTTAAAAGAAAATATTTAGTTAAAAAATTGAAAAGGGGAAAAAAAAAAGAAATACAAACCAAGCTTAAATGTTTTACTGTTCATCAGTAGTTTATTATCATTATGGCTACATGTTTGAAGCTTCTTTTATTTTGAAAAATCATTTTACAATAAAACCTTTTTTCAGTATTTTTTGTGATTGAAAAATTATTGTGTATCACAGCAGATTTTTTGTAGAAAAATGATAAAATTTGTTTACATGTAAATTCTTACCTATATAAAAAAATATTGTATGATTTATTGCAATCCAAAAAATATTTTAAAAAAAATTTAGATTTATAAATGGCCCTTGGTAACAAAATAATTAAGTTAAAACTCTGGTTATTTCATGTATGTCACTAGTCATTTGTTGTATAAATTGTTTTTTAGTTGTAATAGTGGCTGAGAGAGCTAGTTAAATTTCACTTTAATTTGCATTTTTAGAAATATGTGTCCAAAGCATAGATCAGATGGTTGATATTTAATTTTCGCAAAACACTAATTTAGATATTCTTGTGAAAAATTTAATGTTTCGTTTTTTTTTGGAAAAATTGCATGTTGTGAGTCATAGAATGTTACGAGCAGAAGTCTGGGAAAGTCATGGATTTCAAGACTCAAAATGTACCAGATACTCTGGAAATAGATTGTTTACTTGATACTTAAATGCAGCTGTGATGTTATCGCATTTTGATGAATAGATGATAACTTTCATTTATTTTTTTTGTTTTAACTTAACTCAAATTTTGGTTGCAATTATTTTATTTTTGTAAGCAACTTTTGGTGAATGAAGTAGATTTGTTTATGTTAAAAATATACTAGATAAATAATAAGTAATGTGAGTTCCTTGATTTATTTAAATCAGCTTGATTGAAATCATGATTTAAATCAAGTGATTTTTTTTTAAAAAGACATCGATTTAAATCAATTGATTTGAATCAAGTGATTTTCTTAAGAGACTACATCAGACAGATTCCCGGTTTTCGAATCCCTATGTTAACCTACGGGGCAGAATGTCTCCTCATTCTTGTGATAGCTCAGCGGGAAATTGAGATTTTCAAACTTTTCTTTTTTTACTTAATCTATGACGACTATAGCGTGCTTCTGTCTTTGCGGTTTTTTCATTAAAATAATTAAAAAATTTTTTATACAAACTTGAAGTTGAACTTTGAGAAAGATGAATTTTTGACGAACCAGGAGGAGTATTCGGATTTTTATAAAGATAGAAGCATAGCGTATAATCTCAGCTTTCTAAAGATGTTAAAATATTTTCGATAGCTTTAATAGAACAACAGTAATCAAATAAATGGTGAGCCTATTCCAATTCAAACTTAAAATTTCCATCCCCCTTTACGAAGGTACGAGATTCCCCTCTACGCAAGTGATTTATGGCCTTTTCGGGGAAACGGTCAGCACCCCCACTTGTGGGCGTGTTTCTTCTCCACCTGCTGTCCACAGATCGACTGTCCTAAATAGCTGCCTGGAAAGATTTTTTCCTTCGCTTGAGAATTGTGAGGAAAAAACCTGGCAAAAATGACGCTCTTACATAAATGTAATTTTGCTTATTTTTTAATAAATCATTGCATTTTTTTTTCTTTGTAAAATTATGTATATAAACACAAAATTTAAGCTTTAAAAGTATTTAAATCACAATTTAAATGCAGTTGCAAATCTTTCGGGGGGGGGGGGGGGGTTGAGAGTTTACGTGCTTCTCTCGAAGGGATAAAATTAATTGAACTCACCCATTAAATAATTTTTAATTAATTTTGTCACAATGTAACTATATATATTTTTTAATTATTACATTATATAAAAAGGAAAGAATATTTGAATATACCTAGACAGGGGTCTGGCCAGAGGAAATTTGAGTCCGTTAACGGACCCTTCACAAAAATCTGATCAACCAAAACGGACCTTTCACAAAATCCGGACCAACCAAAACGGACCCTTCACAAAATTCTGATAAACAAAAACGGATCTTTCACAAATTGTTTATTGGAAGAGCAAATCTCAAATCAAAATAACGCAGCATGTTTGGAACCTTTTTTAAAGTTATATTAGAGGTATCAACTTATACAAAATCTACTAGTTTTGCAAAAGAAAAAAAAAAAGGTGCTCTTGTGATGCTCCTGCAAACGATAAATAACTACTAAGACCTAATAAATGCCTGTTGTTGGTTTCTATGAAGAAATTAACAGCTGAAAGGCCGTTTGGTTTATACTTTTGCTTGTTTGTTTTATGCAGCGTTGTTGTTGCAAACTTCTCTGAAAAAGTTAGTCGTAAGCATTTTTCTCTCCCCTCATGATTTAATAAACAATAATATACAGCGAAATGAACTTAGGACTGCAAAGGATAGTAGGGATGGGGGGTGGGGGGGTGAAATGTGATCGCTTTAGATAGGGTTACCAACTTTAAACTTATCGTCACTTAGCATCTGGCTGGTGCGATGTTTAACCCTTATACCATGTTTAACCCTTATACCGTTATTTTGGGAGAAAGTTATATGGGGTTGATTTTTCGATGCTAAAAAGGATAATTAATTTTAAATAAACTCTTTTATTTATTTATTTTTTCTTTAGATGCCTACATTTTGAAAAGCACAATCTTTTTACATTCGATATGAGAATCATACTTTATTCTTTTTTCAAGCTATCTTCGCTTTATTAGGAGCAAATAAATGAAAAGTCTTTTTATTTTTGTATTTATGTACGTGTATTTATGTACGTGTGTTTTGTATTTATTTTTTGTACGCTTATTTTAAGTTTTTAAAGAGGAATTCCATTTTCTTTTATGAGTCAAAAAATTAAATGCTGAATCGATGGTTTATTTTTTATTTATTTATTTATTTTGATTCAACTGTGTACAGACATTAATGAAATGTTTATAATAGGACTCTAAAGTGCAATTCTAAAATACTTTTATCAGAAATATTTATTTTACAAGCCGTTTTTATACTTTTGATGCTTTCACTTTGAGGATTGCGATCTCTTTGCATCCGCTATGGGAATCTGATTTTTCAAATTTTCGATGTTTAGTACGCGTTGTTAAGAGGTAAACAATTAAAATATTTTTTATTTTTGTAAAAATCATGGAGTTTATAAGTTTTTAAACGAAATTCTATGCTTTTTAACAATGTCTTGGTTCAAAAAGTTAAATGCTGAACCCCTGCCTGAATTTCTTTATTACAATTATTTTAAATACTATACATATAACATTTCTAGTATAATTTAACATAATGTAGAATGGTAAATAAATTTTGATACTTGAGGGTTGCCCATCTCCCAGAGTTTAATGCCGCCCTCCCGTACCCCAATACTCGAAACACACTCAAGAATGATATTCTCAACAGAAAAGAGGGAAAACACTCAACATTAAGTGTCAATGATGCAGTTTGCGCCACCTTAAAATTCAAAAATTTCGTTTTTACAAAAAAAAAAAAAAAAAAAATTGCAAAATTTGATTTTTCACAAAATTAATTGATTTTTCACAAAAATAATTGATTATTCACAAAAAACGGACCCTGTGAAAAATCCTGGACAGACCCCTGCTAGAAGAAAATTTGAACTTACCCTTATCACTTTTGTTTGCTTTTCGAGTATTATTGGAATTAAAGAACAGTAAGAAAAAATATATGTAACTCAATGGTTTTAAACCCAAGGGTTATATATTATCGCGATTTGTCTATTACTTCTTTTTTCATTTAATTAGTATACTTCTTTTTTCATTTAATTGGTAATTAACATTAAAAAAAATACATATGTCGATGCTTACCTAGAAGAGTTACGGCGGGTCAGAAAGCAAATCATAAGTTTACGATCATTAGCGGATTTTAGGGGTGCCCTCCCCTCCCAAAGAGATGAATTAATTTAACTATTTTACTAATTATTTTTAATTGAATTCTTTTTTGCATTTTTTATATAGGTTATTGACACAAAACACACACAGCATATTTCGAATAAAAGCATTCTTGTTTGTTAAAGAAGTAATACTAGAGTCAGAGGCCCAGAGTGGCAGAATACATTTAACTCACTAGTTCACTAACCCAGAGTTTCGAATTCTAGGGAACGTATTATCGCCATTCGTCTACTAATTCTTGTTTTATGGAATCAATAATTAACATTAAAAAAAAAAAAATGTGTAGGTTCACCTAAAAAAGTCATTTTGATCCAGGCAGCTATTTGCCAAATAATAGATTTCTTTTTCAGCTCATAAAAAATGGAAAATGATCGAAATCACATGATTGTAGTTTCTTGCAAAAATCATGATTATTAATGTAAACGGCATGTAGAATACAATATGTTATCTCAACTGTGTCATGACTTTAAAAACAATCAGCAACTGCTTTGAAATTCACACAGAAATATTTTCTGAATTCTTGAATAAAACTTATGTTTTATGAAGTTATGATTTTCTTACTCAAATAATATTTTGTAGTTAAAACATAAATTAATTTATAAAACTCAAAATGAGGGATGAGTTTATTTAATAACATTTCCCTCAATGTTCCTAATTAAAACCGCTCATTGTATATCATCTCAGTGACATTAAATTGGGTTTAGTATTTAATTGGCTTGAAACGTTGAAGATGTTTTCTGTCCACATTCAAAATATATTAGTGCATAATATTCCTATATTTAGAAGAGATTCATTGACCGCAAAGCCATTAAAAATAGTCATTAAAACTCTGTTGTTAAACATCGAATAGGCGAGGGGAGGGGATTCAATTTTCCGGGCCTCCTCCAAAAGATTTTTCTGTATCCGCCCCTGTTTATAATGGCATCTTTTTCAGCTTATACGAAACAGCATGGTAAATTAGAGTGGTCCAAAATAAGCCTTTTTATTATTTTTTATTTTATTGGTTTTACTCTCCCATTTAGTTTTACCTATGTAAAAAAATAATGATTGTGAAGTTTGAGCTCATGAATTTTAACATTTAGGGAGAGGTTTCTTAACAGCCTCGAAGTTCTGCGTTTTTCCATCTTATGCTACGAATGTAGGTAGAAATAAAACGGATGCTAGGAAAGGTATTTAATTTCATTTCATGCAAATACACAAAACATTCCAATCTTTAAAAATCCAAACTTCTAAGATTGCAGATAAAACGTAATAAACTGGAGTTATAATAAGCGAGCTTGGGCCACAGGGGATATTTTTTTGCAATTGTTTTCAGAAGTGTTTCCAGAAATAAAGTTATTGAACTCATACTTCATACTGAAATAAAAAATATTTTTGATGATTTTTTAATCTCTTATGGCAGTGGTGCCAAACCTTTTCTACTTGAGACCACACCTCATATTAAAATGATTCTCGCGGTTCAGAAAATAACTAAAATTTGAAATTGTTCAGCATTTTTTTTAATTACATGTGAAAACGAGAAAAAAAAGAATGAAAATTAAAAACCAATAATTGATGTAATCATTACTTGATGCATCTTTTTAGCCTACTTTCCCAGTAAAAGTCAGAAAAAGAAGAAAAAAGCATGAAAGAAAGCTCAATGCATCTTAAAAATATCGCGAAAAACAAAAAAATGGCAAAAATAATTAAAATAATTCAATAAATATCAAAAAATTAAAAATTGGAAAGTAGGGTATTGAGATGGGGGAAAATGTCTGTCGGTCTGTCTGTCTGCCCCCCCCCCCATAACTTTTGAATGAATAGTCCGATTCGAAAAAACTTTTTTTTGTTCGAAAGATCTCGGCGAGTACACCTCATTCCCATATTTTACTTTTTGATTTGAACTATTTTTTGTTTTTTTGTTCAATTTTGAACAGTTCAAAAAACTTAACATTAGCGTCTACGGGGAAATTCAAGGCAATTCCGAACTGTGAGGCGAATTTGCTTCAAACAAACTTTGTAGGAAAATGCTTTTGATGAAAAGCTTGTATGTAAACTATCTTTTTGATTTGAACAATTTTCCGTTCAATTTTGAACAATAGCGCCTAATCCCTTAACAATAGCGCCTACGGGGAAACTGAAAGTCAATGTAGATTCTGTACTTGAAGGCGGATTTACTTCAAACAAATTTTGTTGGAAATAACTCTTGACACCAAACTCCAGAGTTCGACTCCGAGAATTTAGGGGGACTTGACTCCGACTCCTGTGCCCAATAATTAATCGGACTCAGACTCCCCGACTTCGACTCTGACTTCGTAGCTTTGGCAAAAATTTATACACGGAGGACAAATGAATGACTCCGATTCTTAAATATTCGACTCCGACTCCTTTATCTCAAAATGAGATTGACTCCGACTCTGCAGCTATGGTTTTAACTGCCAAATAATTATTGTTGATATGACTTGTTTTTATTTTTACGCTAAAGTTTCAATTTAGGTACTCAGTTTTTGGAGAATAAACTCGAAGTCATTTATGTTTCTACATAAAGATATGCACAGACGATTTTTTTTTTTTTGACAATGAAATTATTTCTTTAAGTTGACATTTTATTTATTTATTTATTTTTTTGTTTGTTGTTTTTTTTTTTGTTCTGGTAGGTGCATTAATTCATTTAAAAAAATGTTTTTGGCAACAGGGGAAAAAGACGATTTTTTTTGTTATGATGTATTTATTTTAATGAGCTTATGAATTTTAATTATTATTTTTTCGTTTTGAAAGCTGTTAAAGATTTTTTTTAATGGAAAAAAGTGTATTAGCTGCTTTGTTTAAAAAATGCTGCTATTTTATTTGTTCGTTTTTTTTTCTTTTTTTTTACACATCTAATTTTTTTAGATGAGTGAGGAATCATTTATTCCTAGAAATCAGCTTAAAGTATTTTAAAAATATGTTTGAAAAAATTTGCGACTTTAGCTATTTTTGAGAATATTGATCAGGTACTAGAAAGCAGTATGGTTATACGGGAAAGTAGGCTCGTCTAGTTCTAGACAGAACTTCTTGTTTTTAATTGCATCAGTTTATCAGAAACCAATTCTGAATATTTAGCTCAATTTTTGACGTTCCCATTAAACATACTTTTCGATTTGTTGAGTTTAAAGAAGACCACGGGCCACATGTATCAACTTCACAGATCGTATATGCCCCTCGAGCCACAGGTTTTGTGCCGGTGCCACTGTTCTTATGGTATAAAATTTACACTGTTCCGATTCATTAGTATTCTTTTCATGAAACATTTAGCGTAAACAAAAAATCTGAAAAGAAAACCTGAAATTTATTCAGCTTTTAAAAACATAGATAAATCAACTACTATGCACAAATTTGAAAAGAGAAAAAAAGGACATTGAAAAAAAAAAGGTAAGTATTGATTCAAGACTGCAATCTTTGATTAAAAAACTTCAGAAACAAATTTGATTTTTTTTCGAACGCTTTGCTAATTCTAAAATTTACCTTATAAATTAAAATAGTATGTTTCAAGTCCGAAAAATACGTTCCCTGATAATTCGCATCGATAAATGGCGTGGGGGGGAGGGGTTAAGGATTCTGTCATCCCCATAGAGCTTGACAAATATGGAAATTAATGCAGAAAACTTTTCATAATCATCATTCTTTTTTCGTTACTTTTATTTCGATTCACGTTTCTACAAATGAAATTATAATTTATCATACCAGTGTGTTTAATTAAATCAGGATAAATTTAATTGATTATTAAATTTACTGACTTCTGGTTTAATATCTTACAATTATAGAAAGTTAATGATGGTGTCGCAGCGGCCAATGAAGTTCTTAAACGTAATTTTCATAATCGACTTTTAAAATGTGAAGCAGAGGCTGAAATAGATCAAATGCTACAGAATATAGATTGCAAAAGATTAAAATAATATTGGAATATAACTGTTATACAAAAGTAACAGCTTTGCTTTTATTCGAAAATATCATTTCAAGTCAAACTAGTTTCTTTAAAATTGGGAGGGGGGTATAGTCCAGGATCTGAAGGGGGTTGAGCATACATGGAAAGGCTGACGCAATATTATTTCTGATTATTGTTACAGGCACGATGGTGATTATGAAACCACATGTCGTCGCCCCCCTGGGTGGTCGACAACCCTGGGGGAGGGGGGAAAGCAGTGGGGGAGCCGTTTTCTAAAACACTCATAACTCGCGAACTATTTGAGATAAAACATTGAAAAAAGTGGCAATCGACGCAACAAAACAAGAGCTTTATAAAAGCTAAATATGACTATGGACCTATCTTTGTTGGTTTCTGAGTAAAATTCCATTTTTCGCAAACAAGCAAAATTTTTGAACAAAATGCGCAAAACAAACTTTTTTTGACCAAAATAAATTCCAAATCAAAATTTTTTGATTTCTTTTTTCAAATAAAGTTTAAAATATCATTATTCAGATTGTTAAAATCATTTAAGTACTGTTAACGCGTTGAAAAACAAAATGACAGTAGCAAGCTCGAACACGATTTGCATTATAGTTCAGGATCTGAAGGGGTATTTTGAGCATGCATGGAAGACCTGATGCAAACTTAGTTCTGATTAATGTCACAGGCACTATAGTGATTATGAAACCACATGTCTTCGCCCCCCTGGATGGTCGACAACCCCGGGATAGGGGGGAAAGCAGTGGGGGAAGCCGTTTGCTAAAACACTCATAACTCGCGAACTATTTGAAATAAAACACTGAAAAAAGTGGCAAAAGATGCAACAGAACAAGGGCTTGAAAAACCTAAACATGTTTATGGTTCTATCTTTGTTGGTTTTTAGTTAAAATTCCTTTTTTAGCAGCCATGCAAAAATTTTGAATAAAATACGAAAAGCTTTTTTTTTTTGAAAGATAAGTTCTTTTTTAAAATTATTTAACCATTTAGGGAATCAATAAAACGTGAAACTTCATTATTCAGTTTGTTTAAAACTACTTAATTATTACCAACGTGAGCGTTAAAAAGCGAAATCGAAAATGCAAGCACTTGCCTAAGTTAGCGCATTGAATAAAACGGCAGTATGCTAAGGAGAAAAAAATAGCCTTATTATCCTTATGACGAACTATTCATTCTTCAGTTTACAAACTTATTTTAATTGCAAAGTATTCAACTATGGCTTTAATTTTGTTATATACTGCTTTAAATTTGAGAGGAACTAGGGAACCAGGCCCAGAGTAGTTTTAATTCAAATATAATTTTAATTTATTTCTATTAATTTATGTTTTCAATTTGCAAAAAAGAATATTGCGGGTATTGTTTTGCGGATATTGCTTTTTATAATTTACTCAACTAAGAACAATGATACAAAAAATGATATGTACTAAATGAATATAAAAAATGAGAAGCTTGAGCTTTTATGAAAACGAATATAAATATAAAATTATACACTAGAGTTCTAAAAAAACTAATTAAATAAAATTAGTAAAATAATGCGTATTAAAAAATAATTGTAGAACATCAATATGCATACATAAAGCACTAATATATCAGAAATTCTGAAAGCTGGATCATACTCTTTGTTGACTTGTAATTGTTCTATTGAATCGTTCTCTTCCAAGTATTTTGTAGCTTATGGGTTTTTGCTTTATCCTTAAAAGCACAGTATTTACAGCAAAATGAATTATTAATTAAAAAATTACAAGATTATTTACAGTTCTTGCCTGCGCAGGGTGGAATTAAACTCTCTGGTAACATTGGCTGCATCATAAGGTGTGGGGCTTTATTGTTTTATTTTCATTCAAGTGAAACCCAAACTTGGTTACATCTAAAGGCACTGCTAAGGTACAGGGGAATTGATTCAATAGTAGAGTTGAGCAATACTTCTTAGCACATGTTGGGAAGAATTGCAGGAGCATGGTAAAGAGCTGATATTATATTTATTTCTGATGGAAATGACAAGAAATTATTGTGTGTGTGTGTGTAATGTATTTTCTGGAACTTCTGGTTTTCAAGTTATGAAAACGACAGTGAGATGTACCGATCGTGTTTAAGGTCCACTCTTGTAGTTTGACTATTGGAGAGAAAATTTTATTATTTTTTATTTGGAAACCTGCAAAATCTTTGCTACATTTGAAAGTAGTGTTTGGGACATTATGGACCAGAGTCATTCCATCGATAACTTGAACTTTGTTCTTAAAATAGGGTGCTTCTTCCAGAGTTTTGCTGCAAGAAGTATCATTTTCAATTACATTCGCGAAATCGGACCTCGCGCTTTGCTTCAGTGAACCATTCTGATGAACCTAACCTAGCATTGTGCTTATTGTATGGGAATGATTTAGATGTACTAACATCACTTTTGAGCTAACGTTTCCCAGGTTAAATGTTTTTTGGTTTCCTTTTGCTGTTTTGCAGTCACTATTGAAGACATTGCCATTGCAGGACTTCTCTGGATAAGAGACTATTCACATTTTCTTTAACGTTCCACTGAAATTTTGATGCTGCTTATGTGGCAAGAGCCTCGCTCACTATGTTTCATAACTCAGGTATAAAATCTGCAAAAGAGTTATCCTGATCATTTATCCTTTCCGTAATTACTTCGTACTTGCAAACTTGAATATTTTAATTTTTTAAAAAGTGCCATTGTGACCCATACTAAGCAGCTATAATGCGGTAAAGGTTAAATAATTACTTAACTGGGACATTGTTTTGATAATATTACGAAATAAAACCGCCAAAACAGGAGAACCACAAAATTTACTTTGGTTTACGTCGAGTCTTCAAGGTACATCCCGCAAACTTGTTTTTTTTTTCCTTTTGTGAATTACCTTAAATGCTTTTTGAGCTTGCTTTTATTTCACTTTTCAACGCTTTGATAATATTTAAGTAATTTTAAACTAACTGGATAATGATATTCCAGATTTTATTGGTTCCTTAAACAGGTAAATAATTTTGATAATTTGAAAAAAAAAATGCGATTTTATTCAAATTTTTTGCTTGTTTGCGAAAAATAGAATTTATACTCAGAAATTAACAAAGATATGATCACAGTCATATTTAGCTTTTATAAAGCCCCTGTTTTGTTGCGTCGAATGCCACTTTTTTCAGTGTTTTATTTCAAATAGTTCGCGAGTTATGAGTGTTTTAGCAAACGGCTCCCCCCCCACTGCTTTCCCCCCTACCCCGGGGTTGTCGACCATCCAGGGGGGCGAAGACATGTGGTTTCATAATCACTATAGTGCCTGTGACATTAATCAGAACTAAGTTTGCATCAGGTCTTCCATGCATGCTCAAAATACCCCTTCAGATCCTGAACTATAATGCAAATCGTGTTCGAGCTTGCTACTGTCATTTTGTTTTTCAACGCGTTAACAGTACTTAAATGATTTTAACAATCTGAATAATGATATTTTAAACTTTATTTGAAAAAAGAAATCAAAAAATTTTGATTTGGAATTTATTTTGGTCAAAAAAAGTTTGTTTTGCGCATTTTGTTCAAAAATTTTGCTTGTTTGCGAAAAATGGAATTTTACTCAGAAACCAACAAAGATAGGTCCATAGTCATATTTAGCTTTTATAAAGCTCTTGTTTTGTTGCGTCGATTGCCACTTTTTTCAATGTTTTATCTCAAATAGTTCGCGAGTTATGAGTGTTTTAGAAAACAGCTCCCCCACTGCTTTCCCCCCTCCCCCCGGGGTTGTCGACCACCCAGGGAGGCGACGACATGTGGTTTCATAATCACCATCGTGCCTGTAACAATAATCAGAAATAATATTGCGTCAGCCTTTCCATGTATGCTCAACCCCCTTCAGATCCCGGTCTAGTAGGGGGCCTTGTTTTGGCAGATTCCTCAAATTTTGAATAATTGTTTCATTTTGGTGAGTTCAGCCATGCCGCAGGAATTTTGCGCCCATTTGCCTGGTGCTGGACGGTAATGATGTGGTAATATTTGATGAACAAGAGCGGCAAATTCGAATCGCAACGTGATCCATTATTTTTTTATCAATCCTGCGAATGCTTTTGATTTGCAGATTGATGATGCTGCATTTCGAAGGAAAACGAAATGTTAATGATCCTACTGCATATCCTTCTTGTGCATAAAAAGTAGCATGTGAAAGCATTTTAATAAATCAAATTTAGAAAAATAACGAATATAAAATTAACAAAATTTCGAGTTTCAGTGCATAAGGAAAGGAAAGTTAGGCACAAAACACCGATTGTGTAGAAGATTTTGGTCGAAACTAAAATGCGCTAAAAGAGTCAATGCAAAATTTGTATGTGGTCATCCAATACTACACACTGACCCTCTTCCCTGGCCTATAAATTTTGAGCGTTGACAGCATAGAGGGGAAGACGTCCCCCAAAACCTGCCAGCTGCTCCACGTAGAGGGGGAAGAAAAACGCTACAGCTTTCTCTTTCTCTTCCGAAAGCTAGAAAATTTCTGTCTGATGAGTCCTCTTAACAAAATCATTAATTAAAAATCAGTTGATTTTATTTCTATAAATTCATTTTTCATTGCTCTAAGTTTAACTACACTGCATTATGCTACCTTAACTTCAACAGGCAAAACTACATAGACCCCACATTCTGTGTGTGCAACAAATTTTCACTTTTGCAATGTTGCTTTTACTCCAAAGTAATAGTTTAGAACAAAGCAAAAATTTGCAGTTTTTCTGATACACCATGACTTAAAGAAAAGTAATTGTGCAACATATTTTACACTAAAAACATACATGATCGAAACCTTATCTTGAAGCAAAGCCGAAAATAAAATTACATTTTATCCATGCATTATAACTTATTTATAAATCTTTAAAGTTTATTGAATAGTTATAGAACTGATCTTAATTTTAAAAGTAAGCTGAATGGATTCATCTATTGTATGATCTAGATTATGTTTATAAATGTAAAGTAATTAATATCTACAAATTTTTGAACTTAAAAAAATATATAAAAATATGATTTAAATAAAAAGAATCCAACTTTTTGATTAAAAAAAAAAAAAATTACAAACTGTGTTAAGCAGAAATTTTTTCCAAAATGAAAGCTGAAAAAGTAAGGAAGTTTCATTCTTTGGCTTTTGGTGGCTATCCTGTAATAGTGTGACTGTGATTTACGTAGTCTTCATATTGCTGCCCAACAACATAAAATAAACAAATGTACTTATTCCATTTACCTAGCGAAAAAATTTAAATTACTACACTTTAAAAATAGCAGAATGCTTGATTTTTGTAGCTTAGTTCTTTTGAAAACCAGTAGTGTTCTTGCTTTGTTCATTAAAAGGTTAAAAAATAGTATGCCCATGCCCAAAAAATCTCTTGATTTTTCTACTTTTGACGTTGGCAATTCTGTATATTAACTCATTAGGGACGGCAGCCTGTGGAGGATAACGCTCCCTCGGGATGGCAGCTGTTATATACGGACTGTGCCAACAGGCCAATGCAATTTCTCCCACTAAGTCCAACACGCAATTTTGAAAAGTGTGCATTACATAATAATGGATAAATTGTACACTTTACTTAGAAATGAAAGCAATTTTTAATTATGTGATTCAAGATATCATAATTTCAATCATAACAAAATAGATAAATAAAATAATAGATATTTATCAATAAAAATATAAATGTATTGTATATTAATATAACTAAAAGTATACCTAAATTTAACACTAAATGCTGATACAATATGAAAAAAATTTACATTTAATATTATGAAATAGTTGAAGAATATTGTAATAATTAATATTTCAAAGGCGTATAAAAAATTTCAAAGCACTGATCAATGCAGAGACTGACATTGCACATTTTGCATTCATAGGCAATGTCATGTTTTTTATTGTGCTTTGAGCAAACTACACATCCCCTACTAAGTTTTTTGTGACCATTTTCAGTGTACAATAATAGAAAGCAACTCCAATTATTTATAGTTGTTTTACTGTCATCGTTGGAAAGATCTATAGATGAACCATTCATAACTTGAAACATTTCTGCCTCAGAAAGATGACATGATCTTTTAATCATGGCTACACAAATTTATCTAAAATATACCCATGTATACCCATGCTAGAATATCTCCCATAAAATCCCATCCTAAAACAGAGTCATAACTATGAATAACCACTTCAAAATGAGTACATGTTTCCCTTTTCAACCGCTTGAACATGTTTATGTCTGCATGCACAAAAATCCAATAAATCACAGACTTTGATCAACCCCATTCTCACGCCAGGGTTAGGAATACTAATATTCCAGAGTAATCTTTTGAGCGGAGTATGGATAGGTAACGCCATCTGATAGTCGATAATTCTTTCCAAAAGTGTTACGCAAAAGAGCGTCAGTCAGCCCGCTGCGTAGGATTCGCTGTAACTTAAGAAAGCGTTCAGTTCTCAAGAGCATCTAGTGCCGACACCTATTTGCATCGTTCGTCCCAAATGGGTTAAATTAACTGGTTGATCATTCATTCACTTTTTTGAAGTGTTTAATGCATATTGAAATGTTATCAAATTCATACAAAAAAGATTTTTTATAAATAAATCATGTTAGTGTGATTCTCATACTTCTTTTGCAAATTATTTGCAGCTTAAAAGGACTCTGGCCATGAGTGATGATTCTTCTCAAGGAAGTAAGTTATTTTGAAACTTATTTTTAAACGTGTAGTGACCAGTTAATTCATGTATCATCAAAATGTATTAACTTTTTGAAAATATTAAGAAATTTGAGGAAATACTGTCAGCTCCACATGATTGGGTATAGAAGCAAATACTCTGCTTGTAATTACAAAACCTGCTGGAGCCGATTATTTCTCCATAATGCTAAACTAAAGATCACTGCTTAATTGAATTATTTCCTCAGATAATTAAATGAGACTGGTCTGGGTTTCTAGAAGAAAATATTTGAACAGTTTTTAAAAAATAACATAAAAACAAAGGAGAGAATTTTATTATTTATTTATTTATTTCTATTTGCAATTGTTAAGTGGAAGGTTCGATTAGGCTTCCATGTGGGAAGGTGATATTTCTCCCCGCAAAAATCTGCCAAAATGTAGCTCCTTGACCAGAGATTAGTTGGCACCTTCAGCATCTAATTAGAGATTATAATTTTCTTTATATTTTGGGAGAATAATAATTAAAAAAAAAGATACAAAAATGTGTGTGCCCAAAACATTTTAAGTTTGGAAAAATTAATACAAAAGCTTGTACAATTTTTTATGAGTTATATATAAAGTTTTAATTAAAGTTGAGCAGTAGTTATCGTTTTATACAGGCTGCCTCTGGGTACTAAAAAAGGACTAAAGCAACTTTTGAAAAGAAAGTGCCTGGCAGCTAGTATAGTGAAAATATAGACAAAAATTCATTGCAGCTTGTTGTGAAGCGAGATTTTGTCTTACAAAAAAATTACTTTGCAACGAATATGAAGACTTTATTGAAAAAAAAAAAAATAATTTCATTCAGATAAAGGTTACTTGGCAGTTTTTGACATGTCAAACCCAAAACCCAAGCCTGGTTGCATTAGCCTCCAAATAAAGTGTAGTTGAGGTAAACCTAACTTGGCAACATTGTGAGAGCTGTGCAGATCCCCTCTCCATTAAATTGCTGTCAGGTTAGGTTTGCTGCAACTATAGTTTTTGTTTTTAAAATACAGTCGAGCTCACTTATAACAAGCCCTGATTTAATGAGAACCCAAATTTAGTGAGTTACTTGGTTGGTACAATATTAGGTCTATGGGTAACATAACTCGCTTTTAGCGAGCACACCACACAAAGCGAGCAATATTTTTGTGATTCATACAATTTCTATTGACTTCCAGCTCAGCTTTTTTTGAGCAATCGCGATTGCTTATTGTCCTCACTTGACAATCCTTGATGTTCCGGTTCCTTTTTCAGCTTGGACCAGGCCTGCAGCACCACCGTCCACCGGCGGCTGGTCCTGACCACTGTCCCCCGGAATCCACTTTTGCTGGGCAGTGGCGTCCATGTCCTACACACGCATGCGCATACACAGTTGCCTACGCGCACACGCCTTTACACACATACACACGCCTACATGCACACACATATGCCTACACGCACACGCACACAACTATATACACGTAAGCACCCAGGAGGAGGGACATGCTTGGGCGGGGGAGCCATTTCTAGAAACAATAACTCTAACCAGTAGTCTTGTCGCAACTCGTGATTGCGAAAACATGATTTGAATTCAAAGTTTCGGAATTCAAATTTTTTTTTTTTGTAATTTTCTTTAACATTTAAAAGTCAACTGAAAGTTAGTGATAAATCGTAAGTCATGAGAACAAGCGATGGCACTCTCTTTAATTTGTGGAGTAAAGAAACATTTAAAAATCATGTGTGTGTATATTTGTATTACTCAAAAAGGAAAGAGACATTCAAACAGTTCAATTCGAAGTAACTAACTTCTTTGGAACTGTGCAGTAATAAAAAAGAAGAAAATAAAAAAATAACTATAATGAATTTTTGTTGATTTTTTTCATGAACTCGTTTCTTACGAGCACTCAGCTATAATAAGCAGATATCACGGTCCCCTTTGCGCTCATTGTAAGCAAGTTCCACTGTAGTTTATTAATGATTATTATCTCCTTTCCTGATGAACATAATTAAATATAGATGGTAAGTTTTGAGAAAAACGAATAATATACTTTATTTTTATCGCCATTAAGGAGAAAATTGAATTTAAAAAAAAGTTTTTGTAATATTTATACATGTTACTATGATTGTTTTTTTAAAGACTATTTCATTTGTTACTTTCTCTCATAATAATAATGGTTTGCTGAACTTGTCAGGATTTCATGCAAAGGGGTGGGATTTGTTTAGCTTCACATTAATTAATGGCTCCTTGTTACTAGTTCATGTAATACAGACATGCCAACAGCTTCTCCCTCCCGCTTTGAGCGGAGTTTCTCCATCTTTTGGTTCAAACTTCCCTGTTCCACATCAAATCTACAAAACTCTGCTTACGAACTCAGTGTCGGTAACTCCCGTGATCTTGGTTTGCATATGCGCTGTGTAGGTTTTGATGATGTCAAGTTATGAAGAACTCAGTAACTAATCGCTGTTTGCAGGAACAGCAGCTGTACTTTTTTCTCATGTTTCTCACGAAGAGTTTCCTTTTCCCTCTTTTCTCGTTTTTTCACCAATACATTGAACGTATGCTGCAAATGCAAGGATATTACATAATTTCTTGATAAAGAGGTTTTTAAGAGGTTTGCAAGAGATTAACAGGTTCCACTGTATTTTCTCAGTGTATGCAGAAGTTAAGATTCGAAAATTTACAGACCACCCTCCTTCAAAATATTCTAGGCTTCTGTTGCCCACTCACACAATGGGGGACAAAGAAAACCAACCCAAATTTTACTATTGCAAGTTTTGTGGAAATGTAGTTAAAGAAGTAGCATAACTAAAAATGGTAATCTGTAGAGAATTAAATTTTGTATGTAGGATCTGAATAGGGCCTAGTTCTGCACCTCCTTTTTTAGTTGCAATCACGTATTCCAAAAGGGCTCTCTTTTGTTTTTTTTTTCTTTAGAAAATAATTTTAGTGTAAACTGAAGTACTTTTATAAACTGGTAACTACTTAACAAAAATGAGATACCGAATCCACTGCCACTGAGGCAAAATTTAGCAAGGTTCCTATGAAACCGATACTCAGGGGCATTTCAGCATTTCGTTTGGGGAGTCGAATTTCTTGTACATGAATTTCTTCAGTACAGTAAAAATACATAATAGTTAGCAAGAAGTAATAATAAAATGGTTTTAATGTCAAAAATAATTAGGCTTGTTAGGAACAATTAAAATTTTTGCGACCAAAGGCTTTAAATTTATTTTGTAATAAGATATCTCAGAAAATATCTCCGTACTGCTTTTACTTTTCAGTTAAGTTTTAATCTACTATTTTTGGAGTCTGGAAGAACAGAAAATTTTGTAACTATATAGTTAATCAATATCCAGTGCTTTGCTTTATTGCCAGTATAGCTGAAAATGAAGGTCTTGCTTGCCTCATCACTCTTCAAAGGTGATTCTCTAACCTCCGGAGACACAAAAGTCAAAAGTGGTTTACACTCGATTCTCCCACTGGTTGTGTGCTGAGTTTTTTGCACTGATGAAGAGGCTCCATTGTAGCCTTAAAATAGCTATATGCTGTATTTTCAAGTTAATTTGTGCTTTATTTAGGTTGGTTTTTCAATTTAATCACAAAAGTCATCTTTCAAATGACTGACCTGATTGCAACAGTCAAAAAACAATGGAAGCAAGAAAGTTATGTTAAGGGTGCTCTTCACTGAGAGTCTGAAAGCTTCGGATCCAATGTTAAGCTACGGGGAAAGTTGAATGTTATTTTAAAAAATTCCTTTGAAGTTTTTTTTTTCTGAATATTTTTCAAGCCTATGTCTGTGTCTTTTAGTTTTTACTTTTTTGATACGTCCAATCTTCAATTTTTTAAAATTCGAGAAAAAACGAATTTCTTCGAAAACGAGACACTGTTGGAATTTTCGCTCTAAAAAATCTGCAAATCGTGCTATCGAAATTTTAAGAACGCCCCAACACGCAAAATATTTCCAGCTCACTTTTGAGACTAAGTTTGAAATGATGCGACCATTTCTAAAAATATATCGGGGTTCCAACCATCTGAAATATTTTCGAAAAAGCTCAATTCCTCTACTAAGCCACGCCTTCTACCGGTCCCTCCTTTCTTGAGGGGAAAAACCTGGTGAGGTGTATAATATGTACAATCATTATCGCAAACGACCGTTTCCATTTACTACTCCCCTCTTTTCCGGAGGCATTTTTCAATGAAGGAATGAATGAGTGCTTTTGAAAATGAATCCACATGCTTGGAAACATCTTCACAATTTAATTTGTGTTTAGAAAGGATATAGTTTTTAAAGAGTGCTTCTGAGATAATTCTTGTGCTAAATGACCTCCTGAATCCAAATATGACCACCTTTTTGCATTCACACGTCCCGCTTTTTTGGAAATGTCGCCCTCAATTTTTTTCAGTTTTTGACAGTTTCATAGCCATTATTTTTATTTGGAGGGGAAGGGATCGTTATATTCAGGGCTCGAGATACACGGTCGCCCGTTCGCCACTGGCGACCAAATATTTTTAACTGGCGACTATGTTTTCAGCTTTTCAGTTTATTTTTTTCCCATGCTGTTTTTTTTTCTCCGCAGTCTGGTTTGTGTAATTAATTTGTATGTTAAACATGCTCTAAATGAACTTCATGAATTAGAATCTACTTCAGCCTCATTTGAAAATCACTTTAAAGACAGTTACATTGAATGGGTATTATTTAGGCATTCAACTAAGTAATGTTGATACCACAATATTTGAGACTGATAGGAAGAAAATAATCAATGGTGGAATAATTTATCTGCAGGAACGTTATGTAGATGATGATACTGAACTGAAAAAAGCTACCTCAGTGTTTGACACCTTTACTTGGCCGATAGAAAATTTAGAAAATTTCGGGGAAACAGAAATCACAGTTCTTAACAAGCACTTCCAAAAACATATTTTCTCCCACAATGGAATTCCATATGAAATAAATCTGAATTCATTATAAAAGAATGGTATGAATTTAAAGAATGGTAAGAATTTAAAGTGTTGGGACAAGGATTAAAAATAGAAGAGTTGCAACAAAATATACTTTTGAATTACAAACGATTTCCTCATCTTAGCCACTTCTTTGAAATCATTGCTGTTCTACCAACTTCAACATTATCTTGTGAACGTGGTTTTAGTCACATGAACTTAATTAAAACAGATATACGGTCCACAATGGAAGCATCAACACTGAAAGACCTTCTGATGGTTCACATGAATGGTCCTTCAATTCAAGACTTTAACCCGCAAAGAGCTATGGACAAATGGTTTTTCAAATCCACAAAATCAAGACATACACAAGGACATATGACAAAAAAAGCAGCAAACAAACCAATGACTGGAGGAAGAATTCAAGAGAAACTTAAAACTTGTTTGCATCTCCCTTTTTTTTTGCTTCATACATTTAATTCCCTGCCAATTTATGTCATTTCAAGTTGTAAGTATATGATTTTCATGTATTTTTTAAAGCAACAGAAATGTAGCTTAAAAATTGAAGACTTTGAAAGCGGGGAGGGGGGGGGGATTTTTTTGCTGGCTACCAGAATTTTCTGCTGGCTACTAGTTTTTTTCAAAAACCTCGAGCCCTGGTTATATTATACATTAATACTTTTCTGAGGGGCTAGAGAGATGCTAAGTTTGTACGCAAGAACATATGGAGGAAATTGGTTAACTCATGGGGGGGTATTACCACTTATTATATTTTTAAAATCATCGAAAACCCATCCTTTTTTCTACGGGTTTGTTTTACAATTTTTTCCATTATTTTTTGGCATAAAACCAGAGTATAGGACTCATAACTATAAGTAGTGGTTGGCTATAAAAATGACATATTTCAAAATCATCTGAACACCCCCTATATTTGTTCTACTCATCACCCTGATTACTTTGGTGTATTACATGTCATGTTTGGTTGGAATTTCAGATGGTGCAGGCCAATTTAGTGAAGAAAACTGTCATTTTTTGTATTGCGGCAATAATTTATATGTTTTAGGCCATAACTTTATCAATTTTTCAGCTAAGACAATGATTTTGATGTCTCTACATATGTTTTCATAATTAAGAGGCATCAGGAGTGAAATCTTAAACCTAATTCTTCTTTATAATTAAAAAAAAAAGAATAATTAAAGGCGACACTACGATTTCCCATTGATTAACATAACAATAGAAGAATTAAGCTTAAGACTTCACTCCTGAGCACCTTTAATAAATAATAAATGCAATTACAATGTTAACTGTTAATCTCTGCCTAAAATGTCACCATATGCACAAATTTAATTAATATTATTAATTAGGAAAAGCGTAAAAAGTATCCTGATCACTTTAACAATCATGCATGTAGAGATGTTTACATTTTTTTTATTTAAAGCCTAAATGAAATTATTATAACAATTTTTCATAGCGCCACCTATATTCTTTTAGGTCTTAATTTTTACAATTATGACTAACCCTGTTTTTAACTGTAACCTCACCCATGGAAAAATGTAAACATCTCCACATGCATGTTTGTTAATGTTAAAATGACCAGTAAACTTTTTATGTTTTCCTTAATTCTTTTTTGAATTTAAATTTTTCATGTTTAAAAGCAAGCAGAACAAATCTGTGCACTTTTATTAACCAAAATCATGAGTGGCAAGGAGTTGAGATTTGTTTTCATGGACAAACTTCCTCTTATTAGTGAATGTGTGTTGGCCATTACTAGTTGTGCTCCATCGTATGGAAGTTCCAAGCAAAATTTAGCAGTTCATACTTTTGCTGTTGAATTGGAAATATTGTGGCACAAAGCTTTTACAAAGGAACATGTAATTTGCTTAACTACTATAAAAAAGAAGATTAATCAACATCTAAAGTTATTTCGGACAAATGTGCAAAAAAAACGAGGAAATCGCAGAGCTAACGTAAGAAATTGGCGTGCCAACCATGCAAGTGACTTATTGGACCTTCTAAAGCCAACATCAGGTAAATAATTATATTTAATTTATTATTTTATTGCTATTGTTTTTTTTCTTGGTTGGTATGGTATATAAATTATAATTATTGTTTTTACATTGCTTTAGATCCAAATAAATTTGATTCTGATGAGAAGGCATTCTACTTTGATCAAAAGGCTCTACGTCAAGGACATCTTAGTGACCAAATTGATATTGAATATGAAGAACGTATTAGGTTACAGGATGAAACATCTGAGTTAGAAATAGAAGACAACACAGACATAGCAAATGAACAGCCAGCTTGCAGTACTTCTCAGTTTGATTTAGCTCTAGTTCAAGCTCAGAACAGATCAGGATTGGTCCGTTTTACCAAGACATTAATAGACACTTCAACACAGACTGAAAGTTCTGAAACATGGAACGAAATAATACCACCATTACGAAAAATTAGAAATGTAAATCCTAAAATTAAAATGTCTCTCGCAGTATGTAGTAGCAAAGCAGGGATTACTATTGAACAATCCCGCAAAGCTTTCAAAGCAATACTTGAATCTCTAACAGATGAGTGCTATTACTTAACAGTTGAAGATGTTCCTAATTATGTAGCTGAAACACCGAAGCGAATAAAAAAGCCAAGAATGGCAGATGATTATGAATTATACAAAAATGTCATACCTTCATCACGTGTCATTGAGCGAGTGAAACACTTACTAGCAATTGAAGAGGAACGAAACTGTGCTCTTGCTATTCTTGACACTGAGCGAAGCGACAATATAACAGTTCATTATGATTCCACTACAAGGAGACAAATCCGTGGAGAATGGACATCCATTGTTGTTAGGCTAAAAGAAGGAAGAACTTTTCGCTTGAGACCATTGTCTTTAGCAGTTGAAAACCGTGAAAATATATCAAAATTGTTGGTAGAAGAATTCAGTCGTTTGGCTGTAGCAGGTAATACAACATCAAAGACTTTGTGGGAAAAAATCTCAGCTTTGATGACTGATTCTGCTTCTAAAAATCTACATATTGAAGAGTCCGTAGCTATGACTCTTTTATCTGCACATATACCACTACATCTGCTTTGTGTTTCCCACACATGTGAAGTATTTGACCGAGGAAATATAACTGTGCTAAAAGACTGTGAAAAAAAACTGGCTTTGCGTGAAAAAATAATAGCAAGGATGCCAAATATAAAGTCATTTTTGTCACCGACGAAATGCATTGTGCAGGTGGCTCTGGAAGCTCTTACAAAGCTTGTATCAAATGATGGTCACAAGTCTTCTTTATGGGAGTCATTTGAGAAGCATGTTATAGATGCTGGAAAGAAAAAGAAACACTCTCAATTTAAAGAACGTCGTTTTGGCTTGTTAGGGTATACAGCAGCTTGCATTATTTTCCATATGGATGAGTATAAGTCACTTTTACATGAAACTAAGTGTAACAACCAACTAGTACAGGCATGTCAAATGTATCTTGACTGCGATTTCATTTTGTCTGGTTTGAAAGCCCTTTCAATTTTCACTTATAAGGTTACTATGCCATTCCTAAATATGGTTGAGCAGGTTTCGCAAAAAGATTTATTAGATATTCTACCAAAGTTGCACACAGATTTGATGTCTAATTCCTTGAACACTCTGAACAAGTATGAAGTAAAATACTCATTTGAGCCTGATCAAAATTGTTCACCAATCGAGTCGCTTCTCTTAAATAAATTTTGCATGCAAGCCAGTAAAGATCTTGCTGTTCAACGTGGTAAGGAGTATGGATTTTCTGTAATCACTGGTGATAATGAAAGAGCAACTAGGCTTCACAAATTGGACGAAGCATTACTTGTTGGATTGCCAACAAATAATTTGGAATGTGAAAAAGATTTAGCGAAATTCGACAAATTAGCAGCTCGTTCAGCTGCATGTTCTAATTACAAATTTACAGGGAAGGGAATTCGAGATGATATGACTCTATTCAAATCTGCCAATCAATCTATATCTAAAACAACAAAAAATATTGCTCGAATTTTAGATGAACAAGAGCAGAAATGGGTTCAAGAACAAAACAAGATGCGGGCGGATAAACTTCAGAAATGTGTAGAGAGTGCTCAAAAGTATGTTGAAGCAGGAAATATCCTTCTTCAAAAATGTAAATCATGGAATGGTCCATTTACAGCAATAAGAGATCTTGAACAATGCCTTGAAGCCAATGCTGAAAATAAGAATAGAGTAAAACACATACTCAGGACAGAATTATGCTTTCGTCGCCATACATCGCCTCGTGATCTCCAATTCCGTCCCTACTTATACAGGGTGAATCAAATAGAAGTTGCAAATTTGAAAATGAATTTGACAATATTACTGACAAATGATGAAGAAAATGACATTTCTCAAATTCCTGACATGTATTCTGAAGAAGATACATTGAGAATTTTAACTGAACCTATATCAAATGATAGTTCTACCAGTGAAATCACAGCTATTGTTCCTGACGCTTCAGTTAATATTATTATTAATGAGCCTTGTATTGTAATTTGGGATAACAAAAATGGCAACAGGGAGTGGTATGTGGGAATTTGTTTAGAACATATTGTTGAAGAACAAATCAATAAGTACAGGATTGAACATTTAGAACGTTGGCCAAAACAGGGTGAGAGCCACCATTTGAGATGGCGTTATCCACAGAAAGCAGAAGTTCTAAATGTAGTGATTGAGCAAATTATCCCATGCAATGTTATAGGCTCATGGGAGGTATGCAGTCGTAATTCTTCTTTTATTTTGGATAACTGCCATGTTATTGACAGTCTATTCAAAGTTTTTCTTAAGAAATAAATATGTAAAGTAAATTGTGTAATCGCAAATTTTGATATTAAAATATGTTTAGAACTTTTATATTATAATTTTATTGAATTCATTGGCCATGAAAACATATGCAAAGACACCAAAATCATAATCCTAGCTCAAAAATTGGTTCAGTTATGGCCGAAAACACAAAATACTAAGTATCAATATCATGCTTTAAAAATAGAAGAGTTACGTTACTACTACTAAATCGGCCTGCACCATGACATGTAATACACCAAAATAATCAGGGTGATGAGTAGAACAAATATAGGGGGTGTTCAGATGATTTTGAAAACGTCACCTTTTTTCGACCCTGTATAGCCAACCTCTACTATAAGCCCTATATCCGAAAAAAAAAAAAATCATATTGTAAATTTTAAAAAAAGGAAGTATCGCATTTTGAGTAAAGTTGCATCGCAGACCTCCAGTGAAGAACCTTTCCGTGTTACTCAAATTAATTCACGGGTATAATTAAGATTAAAATAATCTTAAGTATGCTTATAATGTAGCATTAATGAATATTTCTATTTCTGGGGATGCACTACCCCCATTACTTTTCACTACATCAAGAAGGCATAAACAATGGAGCTGGTGCATCCAAAGAAAGATAAATATATGCATTAACGCTACTTTATAAGCAAATTTAAGGGTGCTTTTCACTGAGAGTCTGAAAGCCTACGGATCCAATGTTAACCTACGGGGAAAGTTGGATGAAGGTTTTACAAATTCCTTTGAAGTTTTCATGTAAATTTTTTTTCTGAGTACTTTTCAAGCCTCTATCTGTGTCGTGTACTTTTTTGCTTTTGTGAAATATCCATTCTTTGATTGTTTAAAATTCGAGAAAAAATGAATTTCGTTGAAAAAGGTGGTAGGTACTGCTCGACATTTTGCTCCATAAAAATCTGGCAAAATATTTCCAGCACTCTTTTGAGACTTTGTTCGAAATAATGCGACCATTTCTAAAAAAAAAAAAACCGGGGTTCCAAAACCCTATTCTAGATACTTACTAGATATTTGGAATCTATTTTTGTCTATATTATACTATGTTGCTTTACTACATATGTAAACGCATAAAATGCCTTTCCACAGCTCAACAAACATTTTTGAAAATAATTTCTTGAGCCAAACTCGTAAAAAATTCTTTACAAGGCATGTACACATTGATCATGTAATTCATAATACAGTGAAATCCAGTAACAATGAACTTCAAAATCGGGTCTGAAAACTTATTTGGTTGAAACGGGTATTTTGTTATACTGATATTCATTGTAACAGGATTTCACTGAATTTTTCTTTTGAAAACTTTCTAAGGAGAAAAATGATACATACCTGCATTTCTTTAAAGCATGAATGAGCATAAAAAAATGTTTTAAAGCAGGGGTGGGTTCCCAGGGTCGTGACCCCAAATGGGGTCGTGTAGCGTTTCTTATTCGCTCGAAACATTATTCCTACCACAGTATAGTTGGGGGTGGATCGAATCTAACATGGCAGTTTTATAGCGTAGGATCTAACGTAGCTTTCACAATGTTGTCAGGTTAGGTCCACACCTAGCGATACTTTACTGACATGTAGGCTACGGGATCACAGGTCCTTTACTTGGTCAAAAAAGGGTCGCAACGTGCAAAAGATTGGAAACCACTGGTTCAAATTTACAGATAATTAGAGAACTGATGGGGGAAGGGGGAGAACACTGACCATTTTGTTTTTAACTGGATGAATACTATTCTAAGCATCTTTTGGTAGTTGTGTTACACTGAAATTTTCATAAGCTCAGACAAATAATTTGACTGACGTCTAAAACATTTGCTTGAAACCTAAGGTTTTTCAATTTTAGCTGGTCTTTATCAATATATATTTGTGTGTATGGACTATGCAGTCGCGCCTGTTCATAGTGAAGTCTAAGGAACCGAATAACAATTTCGTTTATAGCCTCAACTTCGCTATAAAGAGGTAAACAACAAGAAGGGAACTGAACCATAAATACAATATATACGGCTTAAATATTAGTACGGAAAATCAAATTTCTAGTTGAATTTTAGTTCAAAGTGTCAAAAGGTCAAAGTTTTTTACTATCCTGGATAAAAAAACAAATACATAGCCACAAGTTTTCAATCAAGCAATGCATTTTCTACACTTATAATTTACATCTTTTACTTGTGCTTTTAAGACGTTGTTTTTGACTTTTATCTATTTCTTGCACAAAGCTCATGCTTTTTAAAGTGCATATTTTATTTAAAATTTACACATTTAAAAATTGAATATATTTTGGAACACCCGATTTAAAATGGTGTTAAAGCTTCATTGAAACATTATCATTACTTAATATTATTCATAAATGGGGGAAAAAAACTAATACCAAACAGAAAACAAAGAAACATTTAGCATCCAGCCCATAGCTTTCATTTGAATTTTGATATCTTGAATTTAAATTATGTTTTTCGCAATCACGAATTGTGGTCTGACCCTACTCGTTGGGTTTCTTATTTCTACAAATGGTTTCTATCCGAATCATATTTGTAAATGTCATGATTTGAATACAAGACGTCTACATTCAAATGAATTCCAGGGGCTGGATGCTGGACATTGACTGAATGCTGTTTTTGTCTGAAAAGTATTGTGTAAAATTGAGAGGGTCGGGAATAAGTAAAGTCGATGGCGGGGGACATGAACTTCACCGCCCAGGAGGAGGGACATGCTCGCGAAGACATGTGGAACAGACGAGTTTGCATTAAAAGTATAGAAAAATAAAGTCGACAGAACATCAACTACGGACAAGTGAAAACAATAACCAAATTTGGTCGCTCAGAAAAAGAATAAATTTGGTCTTGGTCAAGCAATAATAAGGTATTCGAGGGCGTATGATTGGTATTAGTCTCACGCAACTTTGCGCACATCTCTCAACTTTTGTTGATTTTAAATGTTAACATTTATTAACATAGAAATTACACTATTTTAGTGTACAAACGTGCAAATTAAATTACACTTGTTTCGGGGTTACTAAGAACATCTTTATCAATAGAGATAGCAGGGTTGTTTGGTTTAAACCACGTTGGTTTAAACCATGGTTTAAACCAATTGGTTTTTTTAAAATAACCATGCAGTTTTTTAAAAAAATGTTTAAAAAAAAAAAGCCAAAAAAAAAATCCATTTTACCGGTTCACATTGATTTCCCCACACATATTGAAAAATGTAAAATTCCATTTATGCTAAGTTCCTAGCTAAGTTGCAGAGATAAATACTAAAATTGCAAAGTTGCTTCTTCAAAATGTATTACAAACTTTAATCGAAAAAAAATATTAATATATTTCTTATTTCATATATATGCCATAAAGCAGATTTCAGTCAACTTCCATCATTATGCTTAATTTGCATGATTAGTTAAGATTTACTAAAGATTGAATCTTTTATTGTAGATGCAATCCATTATATTGCTCACTCCTGTTGCAGGGGTGTGACATTTTTGTCCATTTATTTGCACTTTCTTGGAATTTTAACTTTGACTTGTAAGGTAATCAACAGTCTAACTTAATTGTTTGCACCTAAAAATTAAGATTTGTTCTGCAGGTGAACACAAATAATATTTTTTCAATCAAATTTAAAAAAAAAATGTATACTTCATATTATGATACATAATAGTTCCTTATATTATAATGTAGGAAGATTAAAAGACAAATTTTTAAATTCCCAGAACAAAATGCAAATGCATGTGCAAAAATTGATTGAGAAATATATAAATCTTCACATATAAACTACACTCTCCATTGGCGTTTTTTTTTTTTTTTTGGATTCTGTGTGCTCAAAAGATTTTGATTGGCTATACACCTATGCTGCATTATGACTATTGGGTGCAGATAATTCTTAGTTTTTTCCCCCCTTTTGTTCATTGGATACTATATATACATGCATACTAATATGTTAATCAAGTCAAACATTTCAATCAATATTTCCCCGCAGAAAGCTATTTTAATAATTTAATTTAGTTACAAGATTTTGTTCTTATCTCTTTAATTAATCAAGAAATTAGGTATAATGTGACTATTGAATAACTGTTAATTACATGGAACCTTAATTACCTTCCGAAAATTGTTTTTCTCGCAAATAGTATTTAAACCAAAAAAAAAAAAAAAAAAAACCGGTTTAAACCAAAAAAACCTGGTTTAAACCAAAAAAAAACCCGTGTTTTTTTTTTTTTTTTTTGAAAAAAACTGTTTTTTTTACAAACCCTGAGAGATAGATACATGTGTTTCTGTCTTTTACATCATTCAAAAAGTTTTTATTGGGCCTGACAGATTTCTTTTCCATGTTCTAAAGTTATTTGAGTTACCCTAATTTTGCCCGTTGTTTAAAATTTTCCCAGGAAGTCGAGAAGAGATCAAAAAGAGAAAAATTAGAGCAATAAATGTTAGTATACTCAACGTAAGACATTGTTACGTTCTTACGAGCAAACAATTGACGTAAGTAGGGAAAAAGCGAATCTAGAAATATTCCGCGTAATTGTTACGATTGTTTGATTGATTGCAGTAATTTGCATCAATGAAAGCTTGATTGAGTGCAGCTATCAAGTTTAGGACTTTGTTTGCACGAAGCTCTCAACATTGTGTGGTAATAAAGAGGTTTCATTTAATTTCAAAATGCGAGCATGAATGAATTTTCGGAAAATTGTGCTTTTAGCCGTTGCTTTTCTCACCATAGTATCTGCAGAAATCAAAGCATTTCTGATTATTGTTATTATTACTATTTTGAATCGCAGAAAGCAATGCATAACTAATGTAACCAAATATTGAAAACCATTAGAAAAAAAAAGACCTGAGAAGAAAAAAAAATCAAAAAAGTTTTAAAAAGTTATTCTATTCCTCCTAACATTTTGTATTTAAATAATTCGAAGTACATTGTTCCAAGTGTACTGCAAGTAAACTGCAGCTTGTATTTTTAATTTAAGTACATTATTGCAAGTAATTCCCTGTTGCTCAAAAAATTCCACCCACGAAATGTATTTTCAAATGTTCTCAAACATCATATAACCAAAGATAATAGAACTAGTAAAGATTGGACACTCGACGACCGGTTTTTACGCACGGCAAGGAAAACAAGCGTAAGTAGAATGAAAACTGGTGCTTGAAAAAAACTGACATTCAGAGCTATAGCCGCCAAGTTGAACTGGAGATTCTTGGAATTGGCGTAAAGGTTACAACACTAAGAATTCTTAGAAAAAGTGGGGAGAAAGGACGGGGATACTAACCACCGGTTTCAGTTCCCGCGACAATGATAACAAAACCTAATTGATTCCAGATGTTATCTACGGAATCTTGAAACTCAATTTACATCCTCTTCCCATTCTTTTGAAAATCTATTTAACGGGACGCTGATTAAGCGGCGATGTGTTCTTCATAATGCCATAGAAAGTCTAAAGTACAAATACGTTTGGAGTGGGCTGTCAAAAACTAAAACTAAACAAAATAATTTTTCTACACGCCCCTTTAATTCCAACGCTTTTTCTTATTAATGCTTTAAGTTTTTGCGAACAAACAAAAAAAAAAAAAAGAAAAAAAAATGATGTTGTGAACTACTAAGAATTTTTTAATTTTAAGTTTAAATTTTTTCTTCTTGATCAAATCAAACTGTGCCAAAAAAAAAAAAAAGATGCAGTAATAGATCAAATATCAAAATATATTTTAAACAAAAATCTTTACTCGCGTGTATTGGCAACGATATGGTTGATGGCAAGCATAGAGCGCAATTTTAATTCGCTTCTTGATTATCACAACGTGGAAACGTTGTGAAAGATGCGGCAAACTGCATCATTTGTGACGCCATTAAAACCACGCCTTGTTTGAAAAATCGGACATTTAAAAAAAATAATTAAAAAATAAGTGTTGGGAAAATAAAAGTATTTTCTGGGTCCAAGTTATAGTTTTTGCTTATTCTATCGATTTCAGTGACTACAAGTACTACTTTTGACTGAAGGAAACCACCCCATTTGTTTGTGAAAATTAAATAACCACGTCAAACAGACTGAATTACAGATTATTGCAGACTCGTGTTTCGGCGTTACAATGGACGGCTTTCTCAATGCAAAAGAAATGAGCTTTTGGTTGAAAAGACACCCGACAAAAGAAACCTAACCATTTCTCCGATGTTTTTTCAAACGTAAGCTCATTTCTTTTGCATTGAAAAGGACATTCATTTGTAACGCCGAAACACGTATCTGCAGTAATCTGCAAAGTGTGCTATTTGGCGTTGTTATTTCTCATTTTACTTTTTGCACATAAGTATTTATTTGACTTATAGTTCGTTTTTTTTTTAACCCAATTAATATACAAAGTAAAAGAAAAATAAATTGAAATAGAAGAGATCTAAAAATTCAAGAAAGTTACATTAAGATTTAAAATGAATCAGTTTTGTAGACATTTTTTTTTTTAACGAGAAATAAATTTTTAGGTAAACACGCATTTGTCTGTGTGTCTTTTAACCCAATCTCCTCTGGATTAGGAATGTCTCAGGTCGAAACTGGTCTCGTTGGATATCGAACATCCAGAGAAAGCCATTCCGCTTTGGGCTTTCAACATCCAGTCTTGAGAATATCATGAACCCTGTATGTCCCGAGGACACCAAGGAGTAAGCATTAAAATTACCAATCGTTACGCGCCACAAGTGGCGAGCGGAGGTTGGCGAACAAAACGAGCAGGGAGTGGAGCCCCCTAGTACAAAATTAACAGGAGTGAGAATTTAAAAAATAATTGTAAATTCATTCAGTCTAACGAATTTGTCGCCCACTTCACAGTGAAAATAGAAGGGAAATCTTGCGAGATAAAAAATTTTAAGTAATGTAGTCGATGACTGAGAAGTTTTTTAAACCTTATCAACTTCTGCAAAACAGTGCAGCGAAGAGGAGAGCAAGCGGGGGGATCATCCCGGGCGCCAAAATATGAGACGGCTCCATAAATTATGGGTTTCCTGATATAATAATGGTATACCTGTGTATAATAATATAGTTGACATTTGAGAAATTTGTGAAAGTAATCTTTGTAAACAGTGGCGTAAATAGGGATTGGCCGGAGTAACTCTCTCCAGGGGCGCAACAGCCAACGGGATGGAAATTTCAAAACGTTATTCCCAAAAAAATTTTGATTTTTTTAAAACTATTTCATAGACTTTTTTTTAGAAAAAATAGTAAAAATAGAACTAAGGGAGTGTGGGGGTTAGTTTGAGACCCTGCTCATTGGATTTCTTGTTTCTACTAATGGTTTTTATCGTGGCCGTAATTTGAATTCAAGACCTCAAAATTCCAGGGAGAATGCCAGGAAGAGTGTTTCGAATTTCTATACTTTGTTACAAAAGATGGCTTGCTTTGGCATTTTTCGCACTTTACGACTTCAATTTGAAAAATTTCCTTCGCTTAGAATTACGATTTCGTGAAATTTGAAAGGAAAACACACGCACACGTATGTACATGAATTGCGTAAATGTTAATTAATTTGTTGATAAATCTAATTTGGAAAAACATATTTTTAAGTTTAAAATTTCAGTTAACATTTTGAAAAATTTCATGTCACGCAACCTCGTAATTGTGGATGAAACCTACTTTTTTTTTTTTTTATCTTTTTAATCACAAGACTTTCAAAACTATTTTCATAATTCTATACTTACGCTTGCTAACATTAACTCCATACCGAACTGCCTTGCATTCAAATTTCAAAGGATTGAGTTCATCTTCAGGGTGTAAATCAGTATTTCAAAGTGCAGTAGCCGTTTGCGTGAAATCTTCCCGCGTTTGTCCACAGCTTTGCTTATCTGCCTTATTGTTTGTAAAAATTTTATTGTGGGGGCCCCTTTGCTGTGGAGGCCCCGGGGCAGTTGCCCCGCCTTCCCTCTTCTAAATCCGGCCCTGACGCGATCAATATTCGGTATTAAACAGGGGGATACGAGGGGAGAGTCATGGGGATCATAACCCTTTTCTAACCGTCGGCAGATTATAAGCCCACGTTGTGTTCAAACACTTTTTCCTTAACTTAAATACATTATATTTTCATCTTTTTCTTTCTGCTAGTTTGACATCTTGAACTTAATTGTAATGTAATACAAGATTTGTTGACATGAAAAAAATAAAAATTATAATGTGAATAGAGAAATTATAAAATTTATAAGTTAAAAAATTGTGACAAAAATGAAAATACATCTCTGCATTCGCTTCACAAAGTAAATAAATACAAAGTCAATGAATTAAATAAAAATAAATAGGCAGTAAAAAAGGAAAATAAAAATAAATAAAACAGCAAAAAAAAGAAATGAGAAAGATCTTTGCATCTTCGTAAACAGTCTGTTATTGATACAACACACTTCTGTGTTCCTTTTGCTTATTTATTTGCTTTCATTTTTTCTTAATGACCCTCTCTGAGGCTTAAATGCCCATATAATTACCACCCTTCGCCAGAGGGAGGGGAGAAGAACTGATTCAAACACGGCACACGGCGCACAGTGGCTGAACTTGGCGATTAATCGCTGCACACAGTATAAAACATTTTTTCCTCCAAAATTCAATCGCCAACACGCCTGTGAAGTTTTTTTTATGTGCTCAACGACTTTCATTGAAGTGGGAGAAAACGCGAAAGCATTGATCTCTACGGGAGTGTCCAGTCTTATGCAAAGCTATATGGTCTTTGATATAACTGCGTGCTTTGAAAATACACTTCAATAAAAGACTTACCAACTACTTATTATGCCTGTTGCACTTTTCGTCTGATGCGTAAAATATTATTAATATTATCATTATTTTTGAAAAAATTTCAATTTTAAGAAGTAAATTAATTATTTAGTCTTGTGTATGCTGCTCTAGTCACCATGCTGATTATCTATGTTTGCGGGATGACTTGTTTACTGATAGTAAACAAATGCAGCCCTGCGCATGATGAATCACCGGAAAAATATAAATAAATATCTAAAATATTAATTGATTAATTAACAAAAATGTCAGTTCAGCGTTGCATATCCTCCATCGAATTGCAGAAGTATTCCTTTTTCGACCATATATATATATATACTAAAAGTAGCGGAATTCCCCCCCCCCCTCTTTGAAATGTAACCATATCCTAATCAGAAATTGTTTTCTGACTACGCCATTTCTGCTTTCCTCCCAATAATTAAAAATAAAATCATCGTTCCACCTCTTGACTGTAAATATCTGATAACCGATATGTAATCATCCCTCCTCACCCCTCACCCTTTTTTTCCAGGACTACACCACAGTTTTACACTAAGCTTATACCTCTTATGTTTTCCTTTTTTATATATAATCATATCCTAACGCAAAAAATTGCATTCTTTAATTAAACTTCAGACAAGAAACGAATTAGCTTTATGAACGAAATAAGATTCGGACGTGGTAATTGAGAACATCGTTTTAAAAAAAAATAAAAAGACAATCGTTTTTTCCTATTCAATTTATGATAAATTTTCATTTCATTCACCAATTTTTCATGAATATAAAATCTGGGAACGCATATCTAAAAAACAAAACTTTGTTTCAAAAATTACCGCAGACCCTTTGGTACTGACTTTATTTTCTGTTCTGTTCAACCTTCGCATCGGTACTGTTCAAGTGGGGTTTTGGCCGCCAGCTAATTTCTTTGATTGCTCTTCATGACGAGGGTCATTTAGGGGATCCTTTCTTTCCCTCCAGAACTATGACAGCTGTGACAGGTCACGTGTTCCTGCCTTACATAGATTACCGTCCACTCTTTTGCCTGTTGAAGTGTCAATCACTTGATTGAGGTTCACTCCCGTCGTTCAAGGAAGAAAGCCATTTACACCCTAACTGCAATGTTTTCCCTTACTGAAGAGCAGCCTTAAAAAACACATTTCCTTCTAATTCCTCTCTTTAAAATAACCAAGAAAGCTTTTTAAATTGGACTAGTATTTATTTTGCATCATTAAAAAGTATAGTCACAATTCACAAAACAATTCCTCTTCCCTCTTGCTATAAATTTTACTTATAAGTGTAATATTTTCTTTTTTGTTTTCTATAATTGACTTACATAATATTGAACTCAAGACCAATGATAAATATATCTCTTCAAGCCCTGTCTCACTTTCTAGAGAAACTTGAATTATTCATTTTATTCAAAATACAGTCGAACCTCGTTATCACGACACCTTTGGGACTGTCAACAAAGTGTCGTCATAGCCGGAGCGACGTCATAACCGGAATATTTAAAAATTCATAATTATACATTTGTTAACATTAAAATTAGATTTAATGAATAAAATAGTAGTATGTATATATACATTTTAAATTAGATTTAACTAATGTAAATTTGAATTATTGGTAGATATAAAAAAAATATTTATTTCTTAAAGAAATCTTCACTTATTATTATTATTATTATTATTTTTTGTGTAACTAAAAACTTTTCTAACTAAATAACTTTTCTATAGCATTTTTAACACTCCTCTTTTCCACGAAAGTATCAGCAAGAAAGAAACTAATTCAAGACTCTCCACCTGCTTTGAATTCCTTTCTATTGTCCCTCTTGTCAAAGTATGAAACCTGTACCTTTCAGAACTTATCTACTTGCCCCCCCCCCATTCTTGAGGTGTCATGCCTGGTCAAATCTCTTGCAGAGTCCGAAGTTCCTACAACAAACATTTCCTGATGTTTTCATTATTTTACAGAAAAGTTAACAATTGCAAAGAAATATTTGATCCAGTCGGCGCTGTTCGAAGTGTCGTCGTAACCGGAGGTGCACCAAAAAGACTGTCGTAAAATCCGGAGCTACTTAACGTTAAAATTATGTGGCATAGGTTCGGGACTTGGAAAAAGTGACGTGACATCCGGAGTGTCGTGAAATCCGGGTGTCGCGAAACGAGGTTTGACTGTATTGATTTAATATTTTGACGACAACTTCATGTGAGTTTTGTTACCTCTTCTACATTGGCATGCTGCAAAAACTATTATGGAAAGTTCTGACACTAAGTTCCACACTTGGTTGAAGTTGCATTAGTGCAAAAATTACTAGGAGTTTCGAGTGTCAATCCAAGAATTAAGATTAGCGGATTAAAATTTTTATGATAGAGTGTAGTACTGTTCAAAAAATGCTCCGCTGTGTAATTAAAGTAAACAAAAATTCAAACAAAGTCATACATATAAAAATGACATCAGATTTACTATCAATGAAAAGGTTGCTTTCGAGCAATTCATCCAGGTTTTTTTTTATACATATTTAACCCTTGAATACCATCTTGTGTCACTTAGAGATTGTCAAGTAAAGAGCCTCAAGATATATTTGTTGAGGTGAAACTATTTTTTGGGGTGGGATATTTTTCAAAAATAGCATATCTTTACAAAAAGTTTCTATGAAAGCATATACATCGAGTTGCTAAAATGTGTTTCTAGTACAAAGAATCAATGATCACTTACAAGCCAATATTAAGTTATAATATGAGCATAAAAATTAATGTAAAATGACATGGAGTTCATGCGTAAAAATTGCGAAGTCTCAATACTGTACAGGCATCTCATACAAGATTCACCATCATAACAGAGTACACAAGTTTGAAATATGTAGCCCATCTGAAGAGTTCTTTGGTTACGGCAAACAATTATTCTCTGTCAGTTTTTTTTTCTGAAAATGCAGGCAAATGATTTTCTAAGTTATCTAAATTAAATTTACCCATTTTTTATTATTTTTAGTGAAAAATTTGGGGGAGCAGCTGCCCCCTCTCGACCCCCCCCCCTATTTACCGCCCCTGCCAATACTAAACTTAGTCATGTTTCTGTTGTGAATCTTTAAAACTCTTTCCTGCATCAATTTTGCATCTAAACCACCTTTGTATTTTAATTTTGTTCGTTTTGCATGTTCTGTAGAGTTTTTATTGCTGCTATTTCAAATGTCAAAAGAAAACTTTTTTTTTTCAAGTTGCTAGAGCTGTATTCTCTATATATACCATACTTGATACTAATTTCGAATGCATGTACTTAGGTTCATCCACCCATTTCTTTTTATTTGTGTTCAAAAGTGCATTATTAGATTCGTATACAAGGAATGAAGTTATGTGGTGTCTGCATCAGATTTTTGACTCATATGTAAAGCTACCAATGATACTAAGAGAAAAATTAGCATTTTTAGGAAATCAAGTGTTTTAGATATTTTTATTGATGATTGGTTAAAGTATCTTTGAAATGAAAAAACTTGGTCCTTTTCCTTCAACTTTAATCTCTTTTATATGAAATACCTCTAAAGTGGGCAGCACATTATTTGCAAAGGAATAGGATTATTTTAAGACCAACTTAATTTTTTGAATATTTGATTTGGGTATAAGAGGAAGCAAGTAGACCGAAAAGCAGAAATACTGATATTCTGTTTAATATCATTCTACTGAAACATAATTTATATCAGATGGGAATTTGAAACTGTAATTCAATTTCAGAACATTCTTAAGTTCAACACAATGAAAGTAAATGTTAGTTAGAAATTCGGATAAGGTTTTGATAAATCACAACATAAACTTGTACAATGTGGGAGCACACAGAAGACTAACTGTCTTTTTTATGTATTTCTTCCAAATTTTATTAATAATATTTGCTCTGCTTTTAATTTACAGCAGAATACTTATTAACATATTTAATTCATCTCTGTAAAGTTCTAAAAAAAATTTCTGCTTTAAATATGAGTATATTTTGTCATGAAAGATTTAAGGAGTGTTGAGTGTAATGTATAAAAAATATTTCCTTAGTTTCACTCTACCTACTACAATCATAATGAATGTATTGTGCTGTTTTACTTATTCATTTATTTTTTGCAGACACAGAGAGTGTTTCTCTTCCTAATAAACGAAGTACTTTTAGAGGAGCACTTGATGGCACTTCTGCAGCAGAAAATCCTAAAATTGCTCCAATTAAAACAATACCTCTTTCTCAAATAAAGAAGGAAAAAATGGACCCACCCAAAAAAGTTGAAGCCCTACCTATCGTGCAGGCAACCAAAACTGTTCCTCCTGCTGTAACTCCAAAACCAGTAGAAGCACCAACACCTACACCAGAAGTTATTAATGATCCCAACAGTCCAATCACATTTACTTGTGCATCATGTCAATTTCAAACATTGGACGAAACTGAATTTATGAAGCATGCACGTACGGATCACAGGACAGATCTTTCTATGTGGTGCAAATTATGTGGAAAATGCTTCAGCAATGCTGGAGTTCTTGTGTCACATATTAAAGAAAGAGCATGTATTAGGGAAGAAATGATTTATAGATGTGGAGTAAAAGAATGCACCTTTGAAACTCCTAGTGGGCAAACATTTGTTCATCATTTGAGACATTGTCATAAAGGCAGTCCATTCATATTTTGTGTTCACTGTCAAAAAATTTTCACTCTTCCACATTGTCTTATCTTACACATGCAGGATGACTGCCCATTCAAGGTCAGAAATAGAAAAGGGGCTTCAGGTTCCTCAGAAGGACAAGAAGCACCTAAAATTACCGCTCCTACTCCAGTGCCTTCAGCAGCAGTAAAACCACAGTTACCTGTCATATCATCAATTGTCTCTAAACCGAGTGCTGTAGTTTTGCCAAAGCCAGTAACTTCATCTGCTCTTGTTAAACCTACACCTTCTCCAATTGCTCCCATCCAGAGTGGTCGTGGACGCGGCTTTGGAAGGGGTAGAGGACTAGGAGCTAGGAGAGGACGACGTCCCCGCATTCCATCTGAGAGTAGCGATTCTGATGATCCTGATGATCCATCATGGCAACCAGAAGAAACTCAGGGCTCAATGCCACTCAGGCGATCTGGCCGATGGGCCAAGAAAGTTAACGATGCTGTCAATGCAGAAATGTCTACGGAAGAAAGTGCTCCAAACAAAAACATCTCTATAATAAATGAGTTGAGTACTCAACAAATGCTTCACTGTCCTTGTTGTGATTTTATGGCCGCATTTCAGTCAGTTTTAGAAGATCATTATATTGCTGTTCATAAGGTTTCAAACAAAAATGCTTGTTTAGTTTGTAATTTAAAATTCGAGAATACAAAATCATTTCTTGAACATTTTGACGATCACCAAAAGGGAAAGTTACCAAATACTAGCAATAAACCAGTGGCTGAGGCAGTTAATGTTGGATCACCTATCTCTGCTGCTGTAGTTGATTCTTCTTCAAATTCTTCCTCCGATCGCATCAAAACCAGTGAAAATGTAGTTGAAAACATTGCTGATAGTGAAGGCCCAGTGAAAACATTTTCTCTTGATAATGTCATTCCCGATGGAGTTGTGAAAAATATATCAGAAGCAAATCTAACTGATCCAACTTCTGTTGCTAATGGTACTATTCCTTACCAAGCTGCTATTCATGATAAGAATAAAAAGGAGTCAAAATTAAAAACCTGCGAAGAATTAAAATCTGCTAATGATTTAATTGCTATGAAAAGTGCTGAATGTCTGAAGAATTTTTTCAAATGTGTCTTATATAACTGCACATTTGTTACTAATGATGCAAAACAATATAGTGAGCATCTTGACTCTAAACATTCTGGAAAACGCTTTCATTGTTTCTATTGCTTTAAAGAATGCTTTTCAGGTGAAGCTTTATCAAATCATACTTTAGTTGAGCACAATAAACGCAAATATCAGTGTAGCAATTGCTTCTACAGGGGCTATAGTAAAATACATGTTCAAATTCACATAAAAAGTAAGCATGCAGATGATGCCAAAGCTGAAATATATACTTGTGAAGAAATTGCAGTGCCTAATAGTTTAAAGAAGCAAGAAACTGTTGAGCAGCTAGAGACAACATGGCCGTTTGTGTGTGGTGTTGGTGGTTGTTCTTTTAATACTTTTGATCCCAAAGAGTTTAAAATGCACAATGAAACTGTCCATAGGACTGTTTCAGTTTTTTTCTGTCACTATTGTAAGGTAGATTTTATATCTTTCAAAAGATTACTAAATCATTACAGGCTTCATGGAATCAATACCTATCAATGTAGCTACTGCATTCATGGAGCTGAAACAAATGAGGAAATGATGCTCCATTTATGTAATGACCATGCAGATTTACCACTTAAAGCTTTTATGCGCGGCTCAAAAGATGATGCATCTGCTGAAGCTATGCAGCTGTCAGTTAAAGATGGAAACACTGTCACAGATAGCAACAAAGCAGACACGGTGACTGCCATGGTCTCTGAAGGAAACAAGGGCCAAAGTGTAACAGACCTCGAAAAACAATTCTTTGAAATTGTTAATGAAAAGTTCTTCCCCAAAAATTTGATGCGAGTGTGCACTGATTTTCCTTGTGGTATCCCTCGCTGTGAAGAAAAAATTGTACACTTAGATTTGTATATCGATCATTTGAGAAAGGTTCATGCTGCTGTTAATTATTATTGTCCTCATTGCCCTACTCTGAACGAGACTTTCAAAGATTTCATCGAGCATCTAAAATGCCATGGGCCTAATCTTTATGCATGTGGATCAAAAGAGTGTATGAAATATTTTTCAGACGAGACTTCTGCTAATCAGCATAAAAAGCTGCACACAGCTGAAAATGTTGAAGTGATAGTTATACGACTAAATTCGAAAATTGATACTAATGATTTTGATAAACTCAAATCAGTTGATAAAGCTCCTGATCAGTTTAAAGAAGATACATTTGTTTGTCCATTTTGTAAATATAAATGTGATAATTATAAAATAATGAAAAATCACATTTATAATGAATTAGCTTATAAACGTTTCTCATGCAACTATTGCACTGTAAAATGTGTTAGTAATAAAGAAATGTCGAATCATTTTTCTTCTGTTCATGCAGGCTTTGATATAAAATGCACAGTAAAGAGAAATTCTAAATTGGAAGGTCTAGTAAAAATGTTCTTGGAGCAAAAGGATAAAATATCCAGTTCAAAAATAATTTTTAGATGCAATATTTGCAGTCAAGATTTTCGATCAGAAATGGGATGGCAAAACCATCTATATATGTGTGTAAGAAAAGAATATCGTCCTTATGATTGCGAGCATTGCAAAGCTCACTTTTCTAATCTTAAATTGGTTAAGTATCACTGTGATATTAAGCATTTTCCAAAGATATTTCAATACACTATTTCCGAAAGTATTCCAGTTGAAGATGAGATAAATGCAAATTTGATGGAAATCAGATTGAAACATTTGAAAGATATTTGCTCTGAAAATAATTTAAAAATAGAAGAAACAAAAGATGCCTCTGTAGTAAAACGTTATAAATGCAATGATTGTTCTTTTGAAGCTACTTATAAGTTTCACGTTGAAAAACATATTGAAAGTCTACATAAAAATGCTGCTGTTGTGAAATTAGTCCAGAAATTGAATTCATCAGAAAATATGAACTCTCATCTAGATGAAAATTCCAATGATAGTTTGAAGAGTCCACATTCAAATTCAGGTGGAGACAAAGTTAAGAGATATCGTTGTGGATTTTGCATTAAAAAGATGTATACTATTGATGAACTTAAAAATCATGTTGAAGGTCTTCATCCTGTGAAAGATGAAACTGAATATTTTTATTACTATTCTCCTGATACAAAATCCAATTTTTCTGAAGAAGATAAAGAGAGTTTTGAATGTGCTTATTGCAAGTCAAGCAAGGAAAATTTATTTTCATTGAAAAAACATTCTAATTTAATGCATTCAGATATGCCTTTCAAAGTTAAAGGATATATAATTCGTAATATGAAAACACATTCTTACTTAGCTTGTGGTCATTGCTACCTAAGAGTAGACAGCAATTCAGAATTAAAGAAACATTATGTTTCATGTCATCCTGGTTTGCCTCAAAAAGCCATTGGAAATCTTCGAGGGAGTGGCACTAAACGTGCATATGAAGAGTTTGATGAAGCTGGTCGTAAACGTATTCGATTTTTAAACAATGTTTTTGTCTGCTCTCACTGTGGTGGTGCATTCTCATCTTTGGAGCAAATAAAAGTGCACAGTAAGCAAGCCCATTCTCGCTTGGTGCTGGAGTACAGACAAGTTTCTCAGGATTCAGCTGAAGAGGATGCAAAGTTTTACAAGTGCGAATTTTGTCAGTTTATTAGTACTAATACTTTCCTTGAAAAACATTTGTCAACTAAGCATAAAACAAGAGTAACTTGTTTTTATTGTAAAAAACGTTTTGAATTTGCAACAAAACTCAAGGAACATCATGATGTTTTTCATAAAGAACTGCCTGTAAAGTATTGTCAAGAAACTGTAAGTATGGCAAAGCAAAGTTCTTTGCAGGACACAAGGATCACTATACCATCCAAAGTCAAGTCACCATCCCGCAAGGATTCTTTTGATCTGAAGAAAATCACCGTTCAGATGGAAACAAAGGATGGACACACAAGTGTTCCTGCTGCTTATTTTGCTGATTTGTTTAATATATTTCCAAAAGTGATATTAGAAGATGTCAGAAAAGATGTAAGACTGTAAGCTATCCATCCTGTTGCAGTTCATCTTTGGTTATCACTGTAAAAAGTCTCAAAATGTTCTTCATAAGTTACCTTCATCAATCGAGAGTTTTTCATACATTTATAAATTTTTAAACTTCTGTAACAGCTTCAAATTTTCCAAAATGAATTCATTATTTTTGTTAATCATGAAGAATCATTTTAAAGGTTCCTTTTTTGAAAGTTTCTTTTATTTGCTTTAAAAATATGGGACACCCCTCCCCCTCCCAACTTCAAGAAATAGTCTTTCTGGTTCATTTGTAAAGCAAATACATATTAATATTGTTATTTCTGCTTCCCTTTATTTATCAATTGTTAATTGTTTTGAGAAATAAAATCAACATGATCCATGTATGAAAATGTGTTGGGAAAAAATCTTGTAATCAAGAAATTTTTTAATATGCTTATTTAGTATGATGTTTCAAAATTTTATTTGTAATGCATTTCCATGAAAATTGAACCCTCACCCATTCTTTCATAACTCTTGAGTCAAAGTTGCTAAAAGAGACAAAAAGTAGGAATTCTGTGTGGGTTTTTTTTTTGCTGTTTGCCCCAACTATAGATTTTAATTCTTTATGTATGTTATAATTTTTGTTATAGATAATTGGAGAGGATGAATGCTCTTGGAAAGCAGTTAATTGATATGTGCTTATAGTAATATTGATTCATAAATTTGTAACTTACTAAATAAGTACACATGCAACAAAATTTTCCAAATATCTTTACACCTATCTTTTTAATCTTTTATCTTTAGTATAACAGTCGACACTCTTTTTAACGACCTCCCATTACAACAACCAATGCATGATATCCCGTTTGCTATTCCAGAGAAATAATGTTATTTTAACATTTATTAAATCGTCCAAACCAATGGCTCATTCCAGTACAACATTCAAAATTATTAAGTTTCAACTTTTTTGTGATTCTCAAGACTATCAATTCAAAAACTGATTTTTAACATTTTTATATTTCTAAAGATTAAAATATTTCGATTAAAAGATGGTTTTAGGTTGTGAAAGTTTCAAAAAGTTGATGAGCATTGCACTCAAACAATAGGCAGCATGGAGGTTTTTTTTTTGTGGAAAAAAGTCGAAACACAAAAAGCAGGAGCGCTATCTTAAAAAAAAGGATAAACTTATGTTTTTTAAAGCAATCTCAAGCAAAGCAGAAGCAAACCATGGTCTGTAATTTTAAAAGTAAGAAATTTCTGTCAATCATTTTCAGTCTTTATGCACTAAATGTATTTACCCAAATGTATGATAGTCATCAAATATTAATATTAAAAAATAGTTTTAAATGCAATCATTTATTTTGCTAGTTTTTTCGTTCTCTTTTAAAATGAAGCATAACTAGTAAGAGTAACTCCAGTATTTCGAAATTGTTTGGAAGACAAGGGTTGTTATAACGAACATCCACTGTATTACTATATGATCAAAAAGTAATTAAGATATATTAATCTAAATTGTTTTCCAATTTCTCCCCCTTCCTTTTGCATAAGTTTCTTTTTCCAAACTCAGTATAGCTTGTGAATTCTGTTTTAACTTAATGTTTGTACATGTAATTTAATTTAAATGAAATCACTTTTTTTTTTGGCCTTGCTATGATATATGTTTTTCAATTACCTATTAGTTTTAAGCAAACAGGGTTAGTATTAATAGTGACATTTTCAAACTTAATTACCCCCCCCCCTAAATACATTAAGTATTGCAGAATGTACAAGTGCATGTTAAATGTATGAAATATAATTGTTTATGAATGAATACTCCAAACATTGTTTACAAATGTCAATGAATTTTGATGACAAAAACATTTATTTTTGGCAACAAAATTCATTGTTTTAATTTTAAAGTAAAGCTTATGTTTTCTTGTACTTTGCTGAACTTCTGGATCAGATCATTTTTTGATAATAAGGTAGCGTAAAACTTAGTTAAAAGAAAAAAAAAAGAGGCTAAAAGGGGCTTTATTTATGTAAATCTTTTCAAAGGAAACATTCTGTTGCTTTTACTCAAAGAACTAAAACATCTCATCATTTTACTATTCTTTATTATATAAGTGAATTTCATGTCTTAATGTTTGTATTTTTTAGATGACATTCATGTATATATATTATGAAATTCATTAAAGATGCTGAAACTGTTAGTATGAAGACCATCTCATTTACTTAAATCTGGAATATTCCCTGCATTTTTTTTATACCCCTGCAATAAATGCAAGTTAGATTTTAATGCAAAGTTGTTTCACAAAATTTAAAGAAGAAAGTAACTAGTACCGTAATATTCATTTCTCTGAAGGACTAAACTGCATACCATTCTGTACTATTTGTTAAAAATATAAGTGAATTTTATAATCTTCGTAATTTTAATGTGTAATAAATTTTTTAAAGACAACGCTCCTATATGGCTTGAAATCAACAGTGGTCCAAGGCCATCTGACAGCAGACTATAAATTTTAGTGGTCTATGGGGCCTTTTTCTCTTTATAGTAAATAAAAGTAAGGTATCGAGGAAATTCTGGAATGAAGTCTGTGGCAGACCTGCATCCAGGAGACCCCAGAGCACCTACAGCCTTGAAATTTTGTACAAAACTACTTTGAGCCCCGGTGGTTTGCACTTGGGGTTTTTTTTTTAAATTCGAATGTTTTTTTTTTGTAATTATTTTTTTAAGCTCAAATTTTGCGTAAATTGCCAGTTATTGCCTATTAAAGGGGTAAAAAATTACTTGTACATATTAATATTATATTCTGCTGGAAAGGGTAGAATTTTCCGCGTTCTACGGTCTACGCAATGTTGTTTCAACGCTCTAACTTAAATATGGCGGGAGTTATTTGTGTTTTCAGATTGAACTTTTTAAAGCTTAGCTAGAAAATAGGCACTACTTCCTTCATTAAATCTATCAGTGAAAAGTGAAGGAATTGTCATGCAGTTTTCTTTTTGATGCCAGTGAAAAAGCTATTTTTTACTCCAGATCTAACTCGACCTATGGTCAAAAAATTAAGCTTTTATCTCCAAAGGAAAAAAGTTACAAGCTGTCAAAAGATAAGTTCGAATAATTTCATTTCCATTAAAATTAATGATGATTTATTTGGTGTTGCCATAGTTACGTCTTTTCGATTCTCTTTCTTATTCACAAACTTTAAAGGTTTCGATTTTAACGGGAAATCTTAGGCTGAACTCAATTCAAGCCCCGAGCTAAAGAGCAAAATATATTACTAGAGACCATGAATAAGAAAGTGACTTTTCAAACGTACAAAACGGCAGTTTTGCAATGCTTAGGAGCCCCTTATAGCCCAAGAGCTGGTGACATATTTTGGGAAGGTATTTTAGGCACTTAGAAACTGGAAAAATTGAACGATTTGAATGTTAGGGAATCTGGAATCGAGAGTCTGCGAAGCCGTTTGCGGTTATTTTGCTACTGTGCAGCTAGTTGAAGTTGCGAAGTAGCGAAAAAAATCCATCCTCTGGATACCTTGGAACTGTTTAAATTTCTGATTTTGGAGCTTGATAAATGCAAAAATAACACTCTCAGATTGTGTAAACCATTACAAAATACTCCCAGACAACCTTGAGCATGCGAAAAACCATTTTAAAAACAAATCCTATAGGCATTTGCAAAAAAAAAAAAAAAAAAAAACAATCAAAAAACTTATCTTTTTAACAAATAGGAAACACTTTTATGTTATCAGTTTAGCTCTTGCAGAATACATATATAACGCTCCCAGACTAGGCGCACAATTATATAATGTTCCTAAATGTCCTCGAACTTGTAAAAATCTTTTAAAAAGCAAATCCTTTAGGAATTTGAAAAAAAAAAAAAAAAAAAAAAAAAAATCAATAAAAACCCCATCTTTTAGGCAAATACTCTATTTTATCAATTTAGCTCCCACACAATGCAGAAATTCCACTCCCAGACTGTTTGCACAGTTATAAAATACCCCCAGACATCCTCTAACTTGCGAAAACCAAATGTAAGCATCATTTTCATAAGGGGAAGTTTTCACCTGTTATTTACAACGCTTAAGTTTTCTTTGCCAGAGTAGATAGAGTAAGGAAATTCTACACTACAGCCTTTTTATAACATTGTTTTCAGGGGTCGATTTAGTCGCGAATTGGGTCCGCTTTGCAACCCCTTCACAAAATTCTATACAGGGTGTCTCAAAAGGTCGTTTACAAACTTAACATGCTGGTCTGTCATATCATGATGAACAAGATTTACATAGGAACATGTGTTCGCAAACGCAATGCTGGCGCACTCCATGCACACAAAGTCAGGCACTAACGGATGCACAACATGTCACATATCTATTATACAAAGACGGTTTTATACAACATTTTAGTCTTTTAGGAAAGCTTAAAGCAGTTGCTAAAATTTGAGTCCTGCCAGCTCTCATAATCACGTTGCAACGACAACGCAGCTATCAGAGAAATCTTGTCAGAATGGATCGTTATTACGACGGTCGGTACTTCGTTCGTTGCGACGGTGTCTGACAGTTAAAGGCAGCAAATTTCAACAACAGCTATAAGCCTTCCTTGAAAACTAAAATGTTGTGTAAAATCGTCTTTGTGTAATAAATATGCGACATGTTCTGCATCCGTTAGTGCCTGACTTGGTGTGCGTAGTGCGCCAGCATTGGGCTTGCGAACGTATGTTACTATGTAAATCTTGTTCATCATGATATGGCAGACCAGCATGTTAAGTTTGTAAACGACCTTTTGGGACACCCTGTATAGTAGAAGTCACTTCACTAGATTTCATATAAAAATAAAATCAACTGATTTTTAATTGGTGATATTCTTAAAAAAAAATCACTTGCTTTAAATCAAGCTGACTTAAATTAATGAACCCTGATTAAAAGGTTTGTAAATAAAATATCTACTGTTTCTGTTGCTTTATTCTCTAGATCTGTGTGATAGTCACAATTATAAAATCTGAACTTTTTCCAGGTTTCTGTTGCCACTATGATATACAGGCCGAGTGGTGTTCCCACAGGGTTATACTCCATATACGCCGTATACTCTCAAACATTTTTTAGACACAGCGTACAACCCTCAAGCTTCATAAATTTTCATATTATAACATACTATGTTTATGGTCACATACACATATTGTGCGTAATGGATTACTTATACCCTCAGAAAAATTGATGGGAGTATCACTGTACAGGCATCCCTCGTATAACACGGTACTTCTACAACATGGTTTCAATATTACACGGTGCCGAATTTGCGATTATTACAACACTGTTTCGATATTACACAGTACAAAACTTGATTTTAAATACTACACGGCTTTGATGTAACCCGAATTTTAATAGAAGGAGTTTCATTTTTGTTCAATACACTTAAAAAATGTATGACAACAACTGTAATAAGTTTTTACGAAACTTTTATGAAAAATTGTCTGTCTTAGGCTCAAAAGTTTGGTTTTCCCCGTATAACAGACTTAACTTTTAAATACATACTTTATTTTTCTCATCAATGTTCTAAAAGCAAAAGGATGAATATCATTTTGTTTCTAATGCATTGTAAGAAAATAACATTAGGATCAAACATAAGCTAAATTTGGCAAACGATAAATAAATGTAGTCGAAACAAAATATGAAGTGAAATAAAAAGAAAGAATCTATTTTTTTTTATTATTTTGTTTTGTGGTTGTTGCTCAGACAAACTTTATTGCTATAGAAAAGCTCATATTTTTTTTCTTATAGAATGCGTTTTGTTCTTAGTAAAAAAAGTTTTGATAAAGATTTTTCTTGTTGTAAATAAGTTTTAATTTGAGGTATGTAAAGTAATTAAGTTTTATTGTTTATAACAATTTTTATTTTTAAATCAGTAGGTCTTGTTAAGTTCTCGTAGCCAGTTTACCTTTGTATGTTCTATTGAGCAGAAATTTAAGCTAGTATAAAATTTGTACATCAAGACTTCGTTTCAATATAAAACGGTACACTTCCTTAACTTACATTATTTAAAGGTCTCTTATAACACGACACGGTTTCAATATAACACGGTACACATTGACATGATTAAAAAAATAAGTAAAAAAACTATTTATAAAAAAGTCTCGAGAAACAGTTTCGATACCACACGGAACAAATTAACCATGTTATACAAGGGATACCTGTATGTTCTTTCAAATCTTTGCTAACCACTTTCTGTGACTGAATTCTTTTGAAATTTGGTAGGGAATATAAACCATGAGACCAGCATAAACAAGCAATCATTTATTATGTGTTTTACTTATGAAAAAAGAAATCTACAAATGAAATATAGTTTTTGAAATACTTTTTTAAGAGTACATTTACATTAAAAATTTCGAACAAAATATCATTTAGCAGTGCCAGAACAGAATAATGTACTTATATACATAAAAGAAGCTACTGCAGTAGTAGGATGATTTTTTAATCAACCAAATAGTTCGTCTCCGTAAAATGTTCTTCGTATATTACTTTTTTATACTTAAGTGTAGAAAAAAATATTGAATTCTTGACGATTTTCGAATTTCAGCAGGTTTTGAGATTTGCAGGATCTCTTTCAACCAATTTTTTGAAATGTATGTGTATATATGCAATTTTATGCACACACAGTAGATTCTGGTACGGAAATTACCCGTCGCATATTCTAGAGAACATCTGCCGTCTATGAATTGGGGAGGATTGTGCTGGAAAATAATCATCCTGATTTGTAAGGAATGGGCCAAATTTATAGTTAGGGGGGGGGGGGGGGGTATAGAAGAGAAAGAAAAAAAAATAAGGGATGGGAGTAAAGTTGGTGGAAAAAAGCCTTTTAAAGCAGATTTAGTCGGAAAATATGGTACTATTGATGACACTTCAAATGTATTTCAGCATCTGTTTAAAACCTTTATTCTATTAATCAAAAGTTGATGAAATAACTTTAAATGATTTATATCACTTCTAACCATGCTTCAAATAAAATTATTAACACTCATCTGAGTTTTCCCTTTCATTTTCAAATATTTTACTCTATGTTTTCTCAGTGAATGTTTAACATTTTTAAAGGCATTTTTGTGTTGATTTTTAATGTTGTATGGATAATCTTCTACCCTGACCTCTCAGAAAATTGCATCTTAGAACATTTTATAAAATGCACACAAATTCATTTGGTTTTTTCAGGGGGGGAGGAGGACTCTGATTAAAGTTGTACATTTAAGGAAAAATATGTAAGGATATTTTTTCGGAATTAAATCCAATTTTTAAATTTTATGTTTAAAAAACCAAACAATAGAGGGATAACTAAATTTTCTTTTCAAGTCTTTTACACTAAAGTTACAAGAATAGGAGAGAGCTAACATCTTCTGCCACCTAACAGGTTTAGTCACATGGCTGGGCACTCTTATTTCGAATGGAGTACAATTGAGAAAGCAGTTCATCATCGTAAGAAAACTCGCCAAAGATTGAAAAAATTCTGCTTCTCTCACTTGATACATGCAATACCCTACTTCCCCTTATTGATAGCATTGCAATGTTCTTTCTACCCAACATTTCACCCTTAGAGCAGGAATTGAAATAGAGGGAGCAAGTCCAATCATTGGCTTAGCAAAAGCTGACCCAAAGACCCCGTCATGTGACTCGGGCAACAACGAATGGTTGGTACGTTTTGCATAAAATAGACAAAAGAAACCTGATTTCTTCCAATGCTTTGCTTTAAAATCTATCACGTGACTTGGGGTCTTGCATTCATGACTGAAAGTCTTCACTCCCTCCATTTTTTCTCTTCTCAATGATTTTACCTCAACTTGGGGCTGATGAGAGGTCATGTCAGAATAGCATAAATTTTGAAAAGTTTTACAGGGTCATGGGGCCTGCCTCCATACACACACATAAAAAGATAATTTTAAAAATGGTATCTTAAAATAAATACACAAGAGCCTATCATTGTAACATCACAATTTGTAAAAGTAACAAATTTTTACATGACTAAAAAAGTTTCATAATGTAATGAAAATATTTACAAATTTTTGAGTTGTTTGTATGAACCGTTTAAACATAATTAAACCATAATTTTGAAGGTATATATATATATATATACATACATAAAAGCAACATATTGAACCAGAATATAAACTTAATGATTATTGAACAGTGGAATTATCACAAATATGCTAAAAAGCAAAAATTTTCAACAGAGTTTAATTCCAGTTTTAGTCTTGAAATTGCAGTCCATAAGAGCAGACAAGAAATGATCCATCAGCGGAGGGAATTACTCATTGATATTTCATATTTTTGTCTCACAACGGGGCTCCATGAACGTGATCGACTGCGCAAGCTTCGAGAACTGCATCTTGATGGAGGGGAATGGGATTGTGTATGTAGTGGAGAGGAAGATCTGGATAATGAGTGATAAGACCATGAACTAGTACTGCTTGGAGTAGGTGGAGACGGGCCGCCTGTATGGTACAGGTCGCTTACGTGCACTAAAAAGGACCCAAAATTTACAAGTTAATGAGGTTTAAAAATTTGAAAAAAAATTTATTTTTAACATTCATGTACATGCAAATGTCACCTAACATTTTTTTGTTTGAGAGCTTTTATTCTTTGAAACTAATTGAAAAATAGAATGCACACTTAAAAAAATAATTACCTTAATTACTTAATGTATATGTTTCTTATAGTGAAATCTCTACTTATTGGGACAGGAAATGTCTATTTGGGTATGTGAGATTTCTAGACTGCACCATTGTCAAGGCTGCCGACTAAAAGGCGATGCCAGCCTAGTCGGTAACTAAGGGGTCCGACTCTGTGTCGGAGTAGCATTAATTTTAGAAGTTTTATAAGGGGCTTGTGTGCCTTGGATTTGGCTGACCTCACTATTGCTCATGAAATTTGGCTTCTTGCAGATTATCTGAAGTTGTCTTTATGCACTTTGAATGATGAACTATAAATTTAATCTTGGTAGAAATGTCTTTTTTCATGCTGTCAGGGTTGCCACTGGCAACTAAAAAATGGACTTTTGCAACTATTTTGAAGGAAATTCGACTAGGCAACTATTGGGCCCAAAATTGACAATTTTGCAATCAATTGGGAAAAAGCAGCAGCGGACTATATTAGGGAAAAAGCAACTTCAGGAAAACTCCTTTTCTCTCCAGCGTGAAAAAAATTGTCTAAAAAAAGGAAAATTTGCTTTAGGTTTATGTTATACTTTCCAATGAAACACTTTCCAATGTGATGTTCATATTTTTGCATGGAAAGTTTTGTTTTTGAGATCACAATTTTTGCAAAAAGTTAGTTTTTTATAATTAGTTTTTTATTCACTGTAGTTTACATTCTGAATAAATGTTGATAAAATTTTGTTTTTTTAATTTCTTGTAGCCTTGTTACATTCATTCTTTGAAAACAAGTGCTAATTTTCAAGCAATTGGAAATATAGCAAATGCAGCATCTCTATTTCTTTTTACACAATCAGTCTTTTACTCTTGTTTTTAATTTACAATCAGACAATGTGAAATTGCCTCATGTATAGGTCTAGCCCCTGCTGTGAATGAACCCACTTACATACCACATTGCTAAAATATGTCGATTTATTGAAGCATCTTTGTATTAATGCCCGCAAAGTTGACTCATGCGTCCTGTTTCGTTCAGTGTTACAAAGCAATGAGTCGAAGTGCAATTGATAAAAAAAGCATCAGTAATGATAACAGCAATTCTTGGTCTGCAATTTTCCATGTTTTCAAATGCTACAATGAAAAATGTTAAATATTTTGAAATTTTGTATGTGCTCTTACCAGCAAGAACTATTTTAATTTTAGGCTTGGCCCTTGTGTAAAAAGAGGTTGAGCACCATTGCATTAATATGACATGATTTTTTTTTTTTCAATAGACGTAATTTATTACTAGATTTTCAAAAAGTTCAAAGGTAAGTCGCCTTTCTTGAAAAATTTAACAAATTAAAGTTCTAGCCTTCAAAATTCTAACTTCACTTTGTTTCTGAAAGTTTTGAAATAATAACTACAATACTTCACCCTCACTTAAAACGACAATGGTAAAAAAGTTTTCTCTAATGATCTTCTATTACACTTTCTTGGATGAACTAATACATTTTCTTGCAGCGAACCACAGGTTTGAAGGAACCTAGCAATGGTACAGCAGCATAAGCTTGAGCATAGCTGATTTGGTACATTAAGCGCTATGCAATTTTCTAAACTAATTGCTCCATTTTGAAAAGGGCACAATTGTATAAAAAATCAAGACACTTAAAATATCTTTCTCTTGAAGTTGATTCTCCATATATCAAATAAAATTTGTACAATTTAGATAATGTTTTTTAAATTCATATTTTTAAACATAGTTATTTTTTCTATTAAAAGGAGTATGTTGTAGAATTTTGAGGAGGGGCAGATGCCTGGTGTCTTTTTTTTGTGAGAACCCATGACTAAGGGATTTCACTACCCAGCGATTGGAGAAATCCCAGGGTCCTGGACAAAGCCAGGGAGAGGCAAATGCCTTTCCCTACAGGAGAACCTCAGATTCTCAGGCTCTCCTTTATGTTAGCAAAGATAATTTAAAACTGTTTTAAGGGCTTCAATTTTGAAAATTTTCTGGCGGTGAGTGAATTAACTGCCTTATCCTTCCTCACCTGATCAAAAATAGTACAAAAACCTTTTTTGGCATGAATTTGAAACAATTTCTTAGGTCAGACAGCCTCATTTGCCAAACATCACCATATATACACACCTGTGTACCTACACCAAACACACCTCTAAATTGTAAGAGTCTCAATGTCAACAAATTTCTCATTCTAACCTCATCAAAGCTCTGCTAAAATGCAATCTTTTAACTTTGCTTCAATTTCTACCCCTTCTCCCCCTTTCTGAAAAACAAATCAAAAAACTTAATATTGGAACTTGAAAGAAGACAGACAAAGGCGGTAGTTTCAGCTGTCCCACCTTGGAAAAAGATCTGGCACTTTCCTTTCTCAATGGCCGAATTTTAGCATTCTTGTTTGAGATGAAGTCTTAAGTTCAAGAGATTTTTTTGTTCATCATTCGTCTCGGGCACATTCAAAGCTCTATGCAGGAAAATATTAGCCTACTTGCTGACACATTTTACATCTAAAGATCTTAAGTCTCTGTGATTATAACCAGCGAATTTTGCCTCTTTCATCAGCAATTGAAGTCATGCCGAAAAGTTCCACTTTTGAATACACTGTATTCTTATGATGAAAGAATATGAATGCTTTAGTTTTCTCAGTAGCTCAAAAAAGATTAAACTTGATGTAAATATTACATGGACCATATGCAAGCGCCTCAAACATCTTTAGTTAATTTTTAATGTTTAGTTTATTTACTATTTTAGTGCGATGAAGAGACTTTGCCGTTCCTTGCTGTGCCTTGAATTGCGGTCACGCTGCTATTTATTACAAAAACTTTTACACTAGAAATAATACAATTTACTTCCAGTGTTATCGTTGAAAAAGAGAAGTAATGGTTAACAACCTAAGAAAAACTACAGGAAGTGTAAAACTGAATTACTTAAGAAAATTTTCCTGTGTAAAGCTAGCAGCAGTGTGAGATACGCAAAAAAAAAAAAAAAAAAAAAAAAAAAAAAAAAAAAAAAAACAGAATCAAATCATGCAACTTAATTTATGCTGTATGTAAAAAAAAAGGATTCATGGAATTAGTGCAAAAAATTTCACTTGTAAGAAGTGAGCATAAAAATATTTTGTAAGCCAAAAAATACTTTTGGGATACAATAATTAGAGTTCATTATAAGCGTTTCTTTTGTTTTTCAATATACCCTTTTTATTCCACAATTTTAGTATACCAACAAAAGAATTCTTCAGTACTTCAAACGATTAATGTATGCAGTATAACTTTTATCAAACAGCTGGACTCTTAGTCCTTTTCAAGACAACATAAATTTAAAAACCTATCTAATTTTACAAGAAGAAAAAATATCATTTAGTTAACCTGGGACTTCCCTGAAAGTTAAAAAAAAAAAAAAAAATGATTATTCTATAATTGATGTATGATTTATCATTACCGATTAATGTACAAAGATGGATTTACAGGTTTTGGGGTTCCTTCGATATGAACAGAACTACATATTTTTTTTTTTTTTGCCTGTTACTGATTTCTTACTGCACAAGGGGTTCGCCAACTTCTTTTGGATTTTTGAGAGGTTCACAAGTGGAAAAAGGTTGGGAACCGCTGTTCTAGTGTGAAACTGTAAATTGTACCACATGAGAGAGTGGTCCGCAAAGCGGTTCACATACGGCTGGAGTCGAAGATCTAAAACCCACCATCTTGTTGCTCCTAAACTTGCTCTTTCCTAAGGAGAATCCTAGCTATGCCTGTGCCCTGAGTTATGTGTCAAATGGACGAAATATTTCGTGTGGGTAATGCAGTGGCGTACCTAGCATGGGTGACCCCCCCCCCTCCTACAAACACAAAAAAAAAGTTTTAATGTTCTATGAAAACATGAAACATACAATTTTCAGAAGCAAACTATCTGCTAGTAGGTTGGAAAGCCCTGCCCTAGATGCATGTGGGCAGAGCTGTTGTAATAACTAAAAAGTAAGGGGGCGTATGAAATTGATAACTTTTCATTATTTCAAATGTATCTCAAATACAGGGAAAATAAAGTTTTTTAATTTAATAAAAGGAAGTAACTACTAGGTCAAAGTTTCGACAATATGAAACTAATCCTTTGTGTTATATGCACCCTACGATGTAACGGGGGGAGGGGGGGGATAAAATTCCACACACGCCGGAAATTTTTCAACTTTGTAGTATTAAAAATGCATTTTTGCTTGATTTTTTTCAAAATCTTGCAATTCAACTTTGGGTATCACCCACCAAATGGGTGACACCTAGCGCAGATCGCCCCCACCCCACCCCGTAGTAACGCGACCGGTTAATGCATGCATTTTTTTAACATTGCAATCTATTGAATCAACTGATACTTGGGTGATTCTCCAAAATCCTAACAATACAGTCGGACCTCCATATATCGAAGTAGCAAATTGCCGGAAAAAAATTCGATATATAGAAACGATTTTATTTTATCATAAAAATCTCCTAAAACATTAAAATTAAAGCTAATTTTCATGCATGAAACCCAATTTCTAATTTATACGAGCATCGGATTAAACAAAAGTCAATAACTGAAAAATTAACAGAAATTACATTTTTGTGCCTTCATACATCTTCATTCTTCGGCACAGGGCCGGATTTAGGGGAGGGCAGGTGGGGCTACTGCTCCAGGGCCTCCAAAACAAAGGGGCCACCACAATAAAATTTTTACAAACTATCCTAACTTTCACGGGTCGAAAATATCGGATATATACATATATATCAAAATATTCGGATATCTATCAAAGTATCGGACATTTTCGGAAATATGATGATCTTTTGGAACCCTGATTAGGGGTCTCCACACTTCCAAATCCGGCCCTGCTTCGGCAGTTCAACTTGATTCGCAACATGAGGGGATTTTCGTTTTGACAATAATCAAGAGAAAAGTAAAATCAATCTACTTAACTTGTATGATTTTTACTGAAGCTAAAAAGACTAGAAATGATAATCAAGAGACAAAAACAGGGTTCGTACGCTCCTTCAAAACTCCTCCAATACTCCTTCATTTATGAAATTTTTTGAAGGGCCCTTCAAACTCCTTCATTTTGGTTTTAACTCCTTCTTTTTTAGAGTTCAAGACTACATAATCTTCCTCTATAACAGAAACTTAAAATACTTTAATTGACAACTAACTTCATCACAAAGGCAATTTTAATGTAATTTCGTGCATTTATTTTTTTTCGATTTACAAATTGATCATAGTTAATTCAATAAAAGTTGAAGGTGATAATCTTATTAGAAGACTAAGACATTTCATAAGTGAAGTAAACATGCTTAAATGATGCTTGGCTATTTTTTCAAGTTTTATGATTATTGTTTTTCCCCTCCACCACACTCTCAGCAGCAAAAGTCAGGTTGTCTAATTATTATTTAAATATTTAAAAATACATAAGTAGATGCATTATATTAAGTGATTGCGTTAAAAAAAACAATTGTTTAGTTAATTGCAGTTATGATATTTTAAAAAGGGTCATCCACAAGTGATGTCATGCTTTGAGGAGGAGATGGGCTAATTAAATTGTGACAACGGGAAGAGAGAGGGGATAAAAAGTGACTTCACGCAGTTATTGTAACAATATGTTTGTAAACAATTTGACGTGACAAGAAGAGGAGTTTGGGGTGAAGTGTGACACTTTGTAATAAAGAGTACAGATGGTCAAATATATTGAAAAAAGTGACATCATTTAATGACACTCCATTAGTACTCCTTCAAAATCTTATTTTATTTCTGAAATTGAGTACGAACCCTGAAAAAGAATAACTTGAAACTGCTTTTACAGTGTTAATGGATACAGCTAAGATTTGAAATAAACTTCAGGGAATTTAAGAACTCCAGAACGGAACAACGACCTATCTACACACCCCTCAAACCCATATTTCTTATGAGTTTCTTAGCAACCTTAAGTAAACATAATTTTCTCCCCTAACCTTCATTTTTCATGAGACAAACAGTCTAAAGTGGGGAAAAAAATCTACGAATGTCGAAATTTTTTTTTCCATATATAGAGATTTTTTCGATACAGTCGACTCCCGCTACAACGCGACTCGACTTACGCAAAATGGCTACAACGCGAGTTTTTCCCAAGTAACGAATTTTATGGTTAACGCGAATTCCTCTTTTGCAATAAGAATTATTTTGGAATTAAGTATTGGTTTCGTTATTGGGTCCTAAATATTGATTTCATGAATATATTTTATCCCTATTGCGTCACTGATAGCGAAAGTTCCTTTCACCATACTGGTCCTCGCTTTGCTTTATTAGTGCATCAAGTAACCACTCGCCGTCTTTCTTTCTTTTTTCTTTCTAAATATTAAAGTTGATGAAATAAAACGGCACCTTAGTCCACTGTTTCATCTAAAAATTGTAAAGATGCTCAACTAAAAAGTACGTCGATGGTGGCTCGACATTAAGTATAAGTGATGTACGTGCCATGTAGTTTTTTAAATTATGTATATTGTTTATTTTTTATGTCTTTCCCAGCCATTGATCATTTATTTTGTGCATCTTAACAGTTTTTTACGTTGAATGAAACAGCTTTTTTATGTTTTAATTACAGTAAAAGTACATTTCTTAATTATAAGAAACTTCAATGTTTTGTTGATGAATGCTTAAAAGCAGTTTGAGGGGTGTTTATAAGTGTCTTAAAGAATTTGGTAAGTTTCAAAAAAAATTGTATGCATACCCTTTTCTACAACGCGAAATTTCAACTTACGCAAAGAGTCTTGGAACGCATCCCTCGCGTAAATCGGGACTCGACTGTATATAGAAACAATTTTTATATGTAATGAACAATGAAATTTGCTGGGATTTCGATATATAGAAAATTTCAATATGTGGAAGTTCGACATATGGAGGCTCGACTGTATTATGTCCCAGTAGCCTAACACAAGGATTGTTTGACTTAGAATTTTTTTAAACAGTTATAAATAACTTTTCTGATGTTATTCCATTCTTATTAAAACAATAACTCATTTATTTTTTCCTTCAAAATGTTTTGAATGACCAGAAAGTTTTGACGTGTCCCCATCCGTTTCCCAAATGTACTTAAATTATTTTAAAATTGTATATCAGCATTCCACAAATTTAATTTGTAGTATTAAATTACACATACTTAAAGGTGTCAAATAACATTCTTGAAATAAATTTAATTATTTAAATAATTAAAGTATATCATTTTAAAGTTTGTCACCAGGTTTTCATGTCATTCTCCTGTCCTAGGAATGAGTTCAATTATTATAGAAAAAAAAAACGGAATTTTTAATCTGCTGTACTACAACATTGTTCATCATTACCATTTTGTTGGATTCCTTGAGTATTTTGTTAACATGATTTGTCTGCTGTTTTTGCTAAAATTTTGAAGTTCAAAAATGGGTATATTTGCTATCATTCTCCAGGAAAACATTTTTCTTTTAAATAAAAGAAAAAAAAATCTACTCTAAGTGTGTAGTTGAATTAAGAGGTTAGAATAGAAAAAAACAAACAAAAAAAAAAAAAACATTTTTTACCTGAAATATAATCTTGGGCTTAGGTAAAAAGCAAACTGCAAGGAAATTGTCATTCTCCTGGCGCAAAAAAAGTCACTTTCCTAGCAGTACTTATGCCCCACTGGTATTACATTTAGTAGAATAGAATTTATTTCTAAAACATTAGTTGGAAAATGAAATTATGATTTAAGAAAATGATGAATTTGACATACAAAGCTGTGTGCTATTCCGAGTTTAAGATATTTCGAGTGAATAATTTGGAAAAATCTATATAAAGGGACTGGGATTCGAAGAGATATTTGTTATTTGGGAATGTCCGTTAAGGGAGGTTTTACATAGATTTTGTTTTGTCATGCAATAACATCCTTTTCGGTTTAGGCTACAGTTATTTCTTTATTGCTATAGCTAATTTTTAATAACCTTTGATGAAACTCATTTTTCACTCTCCTGGTGTGTGAAAATGTGACCCTCTATTTTGAGGAGTGTAGCATAGTTGAAGTGAGTTCCCTGTATATTTTCCTTAATAAGTTCCTAACAAAGAGTAGATTTAATTTTTTTCAGATTTTTTGAAGCATTTATTTAAAAAAAAAAGAATTGTGATTGGAAAATGTCGAGGTTTTGGAGAGTTCCACCAACTTTTATTAGTCCGTTCCCTAAAATTGTTAAAAAGTTGATGCATAAAATGAACCCAACATATTACATTAATATGTTTTCAGGCAGCCATGATTTGCTCAAAAAAAAAAAAAAAAAAAAAAAAAACCCTTAGTTTATCAACTAAAAATGCATAAAAATGCTTTTTACAAAAGAAATAATAAAACATTGTAACGAATCTGCAAATTATAAATTAATAAATAAATTATTACAAATGCACAATGATGCCCAGGGGATTTTTCAAATAGCAATAATCCAAATAAAAAGTAATTTTCATGCAAAGTATATAATAAAAACTATACAATAATGAAATAAAGAACTACTAGAGCAAAAAATATAAAAACATCAACCTGGTGATTCCTGTCCTCCAATATGAACATGCTTGTAAATAATAAAGGAATTAACACAATTAGAACAAAACAAATAATATTAACACAATAAACTAAAAAGGGATTAACAAAAAAGCAGATGGGAATGCAACTATGTTCTACATACATAAGTAACTATGTTCCATATATAAAATAAATTAAAATAAATTCAAGCAATTTCAAAATATCTCTTTTCAAATATAAGTCAAAAATTAATGCTTTATCTGTTAAAAATTCCAGTTGATTGCAACTGTAATTACTGAAAGCCCCATGAATTCAAAATATTACACTGATATCAAATGCAACATTTCAATGATTTCTGCTCTTAATTGTACTCCTTCACCTACATATGTACACAAAGATATAGGTTGGGTTTAATTCAAGGCGTAAAAATACTCCTTGATATTTTTAGAGGAGTGAAATTGATTCTGGAAGATTGAGTACATATGAAAACAGGACCATAATAGTGATCAACTCTATTAACTTTCTGAGGATGACTGGGAAAAAAGAGATGTGCACTATTTTGATTTTTAACACTTAGAATGTTTGACATTTTGTGTTTAACAGTTAACAGATAAAACATTAAAATATAATGTTTTGAAAATTCCATTTATCCCCCCCCCTCCCCCATTTTCTACTATGGTTAAATCCTTATTTAAAATATAAAGGGTGAGAACATTCTGATGTTTAATGTGCAAAATACGCTTCTAGAGACATTAAAAAAATCTCTATAGGTACACACATACATTTATATACAGGGTGTCTTAAAAATACTAATATTTAGGAGAGGCAGACAACATCTAAATGAATGGAACTAGCATAGAAACATATAGTCAATGTCAGCAGAAAGTACAAGAAGAGACAAAGGATCTAAAAAACACATGACTAAGATATAAATGAGTATCATTTACAGTAAACCCTCGTTTTAAGATTTGACACCTTTATTTTATTTTGAGCGGATGAATTTCGGTTTTATGCGGATGCAAACAGATAAAGTTTTCCTAAAGATTGCAAATTACTCGTGCTAATAATCTAGCTTGGGCCACTGGAGACATTTTATGCGATTACTTCCCAGAAGTAAAGTTATTAAACTCACACAGTTCAGAACTCACTGGAAGAAGAGCTTTTAGGAGTGACAAAGGAGGCCAAAACCAATGAGGATACCGACATTGGTGACACACGACCAAAATCATTCACATTGAAAATTTTGAGCCATTCCTAGACAATAGAAATGATCTTTCTGATTTGTTAGTGAAGGAAGATTCTATCATGGAAATGACACAAGTGGTCATGGATGCATTAATGCTCTGCAAAGAACTACAGAGAAAAATTCTTAATGACTGCCAAAAGACTATCATTGCCAGCTCCTCTTTATAAGCAACACAAAATTAATTTATCTTTTCTTTATACATGTTATATATAAAAATCGATATAACTACATATTAAACTTATTATACAATTAATCATTACGAGAATGAAGTTTTTTTTTTATCTACAGAACCAAACCCCTATTCTAACACAACTATTAGGTATCAATTTACGCGGTTTCGACAACCGCGTTACAACAATTTATGTGGTACAAACATTTTAGAATTAAGGTATTTATATTTTTAAATACTCGTAAATCCACTTTAGGCATCACCAAAGGCTGTCTGCCTACGTATTGAAACTTACCGTGAGTGTGTGTTTAGACACACTCACATATACATACACACACATATATATGTATATATAGATATATACATGATTGTGTTTGTTTACATAAGAAAAAATATTTAAAAAAAAAACAATCTGCATTTTTTTCTGGCTAAGGCATTAAAAAAAAAAAAAAAAAAAAAAACCTTGACAATTTAACTGTGTATTCAAAAGCATTCATTAATGGTATTAAAAAAACAGCATATTTTTTTATATTTACTGTTCCCTAAATGAAACCAAATCATCATTTTAGTTTTAAAAAAATTAAGCTTGATCTACACTTAATATCAATGATATTTATTCTTTTGGAGTGACATGGATTATTTATTTTAATGTATGATAAAATGTCAGTGTGGTTTTCAACCTTTTAACTGTATGAACACAATTTGTTCAAATCCAGCTGTTGTTAATTACCACATGAATTAGATAGAATCTTGTTACAAATTTTGTATTATATTTGCACATTTTACATTACAACATTTAGTTTCAAAAAGTACAAATTCCTGTTAGCTTTTCTATTACTGTAATCAATTCCTTTTATTATTATAAAATGGCCAAAGTTTGAAACAGTAGAACACAAACTGTTGCACAAACCTAAGTCACCCGCAGCTTTTTTTTTCAGTTAGATAACTAGCAGAAAATCTCATCTCTACAAAAGACCCTTAGAAAGGGTACCAACAGTTCTTTAGGGGTTATATGCACATCCTTAAAAACCTCAAAACAGGACCCCTTCAGAAGAAATTTTCTGGACATGGCCTTGTAGGAAAAGAGTAAGTTATCTTTTATAGGGTGGAACCAATGACGTACATAGCACCCCCATGGCGTGCAAGAGGTGTGAAGGCTCACTCTCTAAAAAAATATCACTATGTTAAAATTAAAATAAATAAATAATAATAATAAGAGGGGGCGCACTTATAAATCTTGCGGGGGGGGGGGTGCACTGAAGTCGATGCATGCTACTGGGTGTGGTGGAACAATTTTACTTGAGCATGCTAGAAATTAGACAAATTTCATCAATTGGAATTCCATTGAAAACAGGTGTTTGTTCTATACTGCGAGAATGTCATTTATTCAATTAAAATTTAAAAGCAGGAATCCAATACCAATCTTTTCAAGTTAGTGCTGATTCAATGTCTCCTACTAAAAATATCTAATCAAGGTAATTAATGGGGGTTGGGGTAGTTGTTATCCTCACTTGATCAAAGTTGTTGCTTTGATTTTTAAGATTACCATGACGGCGTTGTGTTTTTAATATGTATTTAGAGAGCGAAATTTTCATCGTCATAGTTATAAATTACCTGTGGTTTGATTTTTTTAAATATTTTTTGTCAGGACTTAACTAAAGCAGACTTCACATTAGAAACTTTTTTTTTTCTTTTTGTAAAACTACGTTTTTTCACGAAAAACACCTGTATGGATGAACTTAAAAAGCAACACTTCATCTAAATACAAATTTTCCAGATTACGAATTCCCATCATTTAAGGTTGATAAAGTAAAAAAAGGCTGAGAAGTGCTGTTTAAACTATATATTCAAAATAAGTTTTCAAAACTATGTCTAAATACTTCATTAAAAATATCCATTTTATAAGGAAAATTTTAAAGAGCATTTCTTTTTTGTTTAAAGTTAATGAGAGTTACATTTCCTTTCCCACCTGAAATACATCAGCATGGTGGTAAAAATAATGAAACTAAATAAGAAAATTCTTTTCTCAAGCTAATCTGAAAACATTGAAATCATTAGCTAGAACAGAAAATTTAAAAGTGAAATCAAGTTTCAAATAATTTTCTAAAAGAGCTTTCTGCTTTCAAAACAGAAGGCAACGATGCAGCAGATATAACTATCGTTTGGTTTCAAAGAAACTATTTCTTAATCAGAGCATTGGAAACACTTGTAAGTATTGACTTAAATCAGTTCTGAAAGAAAATTAGAACTATAAATGTGATGATAAAAAAAGAAAGCTGAAAATAATTTTTTAACAAAATAATAAGAAATAAATAATAAATTGTTACATGCATAGGTTAAAAAACAAAAGGTGCTAAATAAATCATAAATTATACCTTCCAATGAGTGCTAAGTGCATTAACAGAAACTCAGATCAACTGAAAATAAAATAAAATAATAATTATGGACAAACAGAAAAAATGTGCAATATTGTGAACTAAAAATTCCATATAATAAATAACACATAAGCAAAAAAGTGTACATTAACTGAGGGTTAAAATGTTTAGAAAACTTTGTAAACTGTATAAGAGAAATAAACTAATACAAGTATATTAATTAAAAAGCATTATCCTGAAATTTGTATTTTAAATTTGGAACATTTTAAGTCTGGATGTACTATTCTCAAAATTTTGCTTTTTACTAGTTAAATGATCCATCTTGGGAAATTGGTTAAAACTTTTTGAAAGATTTCTTTCAGCTTTATTTCACCTTCAAATTTCAGACAATATTAGCATTTATTTCTTACACAGTACTATGTGTTGTTTAAATGATTGAAAAATGCAATAAATTTTAAAGACTGCCATTTTTATTCATTTATATGCACTAACAATTAAAAGAAGTAAAAATATGCAATGAAATATGCTTTTGCCATATAATCTTTACGCCACAAATAATACTACTAATGAATACTTTTCAATGGAAACATCTGTTACAATCCTAACACAAATTCAACCCTCAGTTAGTTTAATACAATTAATGGTGCAGAACACATACTTTATGAAATAATTTAATTATAAATTTGTGCAACAAATTAAAAAAAAATTCCATGCAAATATTTCTGGAATTAGAGAAAGGAATAAAACAAGCACATGCAATACTTTAGTGCTGAAATTGAGAAAATTAATAAGCATTAAGGATTAAAAGTTAAAAAATAAAATTAAAATTAAGTAAACAACCAACACCATGTCAAGAGAAACTAACCACCATTTTCAAGATGAAATCCGGCAGCAAAGATTAAAATTCAGCTATTGTAATCCATAAAAATATTAAGTCATATGAATCTTTCATTAAATTCAAGGCTTTCATAGCAAATTCTAATGACAAGACATCTTTATGAAGCCTTAGTCTTGTTTTAAATTTAGAATTTTTTAGTAGGTGAGGGTGTAGGCAAGCACTTCAGTAAAAATATGTTTTGGACATCAAAATTTTGACGGACATAAAAGTCTCTCATTTTCATTTTTCTTTTGAACCTCAAAGCATTAAGGATTAAAAAAAAAAGGTTTTAGTTAAGAAAAATGTTCTTGGGACAAAAAATACAGTAAACTCCCAACTATCCACGGAATAGGGCGACACAAGTGGCGCCGATAATAAAAATAGCAAATAAACCACAAAAGATTAAAATGAGGAGCAAAGAAGGTAAAAATTGTCCTTCTTCAAAAACTTAGCCCTATTGATGCATAATACTTTCTACAAACAATGAAAATATATATAGTATAGTAAAAATGTTTTGTATTTTTGCACAACAGAACTTAACATCAATATAGAACAAATGCATGTACGATGAAGAATGCCCAAAAAGTAAATAAATAAATAAAACATAAACAACTGAATTTAAATTTGCAATTAAAAAAAACAGCCATTGGTATTTGCTTTTTTGCTGAGAAAATACATGTTCCTAATTGTTGATTGGCTCACGGAGAATCCGCTTGCGGACAATCGGGAGTTTGCGGTAGCTTACCTTCACTGAATAAGATGGAGTGGAATATTTTAAAATCTGTTGTGAATTCCTAAAAGTGATTGTTACTATGCTGCTTTATTCTGTCAAAGTAATTAAAACTTTGCTGCTAAATTTCGAGAGATTGAGGTGCCCTAAGCATGGAAGCACAAATACTTTTAATATGGTTGATAGACTTCATTCCAAAAGCTTTCATTACTGCTGCTACTAGAGGAGTTTCGACTGAAAGACGACCTAGAATATGATCGAGAAGACAACCTAGCATGCAGTCGAGAGGTATACCTTCTGGAATTTGGCAAGCTCACAGAACGTGCCCTAAGAAAGTATTTCCCCTGTTAGTTAAGTTGTTAAGGGTTACAGAAAATTAATACCAAATAGATTTTAATTCAAAGTCGTTTTGAAACAAATGTTACAACTCAATAAAGAAGAAGACATGAATAAAATTGAATAAATTTGAAAGTTAAACTACTTTCATAAATAAGTAAACACATTAATATTAAAAACAGATACTGCTGTTGAAAATACACAGAAAAAAACTACTACTAGTAAAAATGTAGTACAAAAGTTGATTGAATACTTAAGAAACATGTACTATTTACATAAGGCAATAAAATCCCCATGTTTTATATATAACAGCTCTTTCACTTGGAAAATATTTTATAGTAGTTAACAATATAAGGTAAAACACCAGTAGTGGCCACTTCAAGGCTTGAAACGCATTAGTAGCGGACACAATGAAGTATATTTTAAAACTGTGAGTCTACAATATTAATTCTCCCTCTTGAAACCTAATGAGCATATTATAACCCAACTCTTTCTAAATTATCCCATTTTCTAAAAATGCGAGAATTTAAATTTGTTCAATATTTTATCCATTTTCCCCAAACCTCAAATTTGATCCAGCAGTGGCTACTCCAAAATATGAAAATTTTAATAGTGGTTATCTGACATTCTCCTATCCAAAGAATTTACATTACGAACTTCAAATAACTGATGAATAAAATTGGTTGAATATGACAGTTACGAAAAGTATCAACAAAAAATCACATTATTATTGTTAATTTCTTTCTTCAAAGTATATATGTAAACTTGAAGAGGCCACTACTGATGTTTTACCTTAGTAGTTAATATCTAATGTTTTTTTTTCACTGAAATACTGGATTTTAACTAAGAATTCATTCATTTCAGAAAAAATTAATTTAATTAAAAATATAAATAAAAAATGAAACATATAAAATGAATTTTCCCCTTCTCCCCAATTTCATAAGAATACAAATTTTTCCAAGGAGAAAATAATATTTTAATTTAAATAACGTAAATTTATGGGTTTCTAAAAGTTAAACTAAAGCTCTGTTTCAAAAATATCACAATTTTTCAGATTTCCTTCTAAAAACAGATGGATGGATTAGAGAAAATTTTTAAACATAAAATTTCTTAGAAAATGAAAGAACTTTCTGATCAGAGAAGATACATGAACAACTGCTCATTTTAACAAATCACATGAGAATCTTTCCAGGAACATTTGACTTTTAAATTCAATTTAAATTTTTAACTTTACTCCATACTTGATCTAAATTATTTCTTCAGCTATTCCTTAACTTTTTTGATTAGAATCAATTTTTCTTTGGCATCAAGATGCTATACAAGAAATTAAGTAACAAGTTTTTTAACTTTTAGCTAAAAGTTTTACATTAGTGTAGCCATGGAAATATGTACCAACTTTAAACAGAAGTATATTATTTATTTACATACCTGATCAAATACTAGAAGAAAAATAAAATTGAAAAGAAAATTACAAACTGAAAATAATATATAGTATAAACAAATTAAATTAATGTATTAAGTCTATCCATCAAAAATGATTCAAAGGACAAGTTTAAGAATTGCAAAAATAATTAATATCATTGGCTTGGATCGTACACCTCAAGAAAGTAGGTTAAGTAATTTTATGGATCAAGGACAAAGAACTTAATCAAGCCTTTAGAATAATTCACTATTATTGCAAGTCTACTTTTTGTATTCGAACGTTTCATTAACTTAGGGGAACTCGTTTGAGAATCTTTATGAAAATTACTAGCTGGCAAAATAATGCATCTATCTTTTGAGCTTGTCGGCCATTAGCCATTCAGGATATTTCTGGCTAACATTTCAGCTAGCGTGTCTCTGGTTTCTTTAAAAAATGAATTTAAAGGAGAAATGTGGTTATATTCTGCTTGGGAGTCAGATCATCCTTATTGGATGCAGTACCCATTCAATAAGGATGATCTAACTCCTTATCTAATCGATGGTTCTGCTTCTGATTAGCTTTCCCTCTTCAAATCTTGAGGGCGCATTTGATTGTTTAGTTGAGTTATACCCCCTTCTGTAGGGGCATGGAATATAAAAGATATTCAACAAAAGAACTGAAGATCATAGAGGAAAAGTCAACCATATATTCTCTCGAGTAAAAAAATGAGCCAATCAGTATCATCAAATCTGAGATGGGGGTCCAATTCAAAGAGGATTAAAAGAATCTTAGTCCATAAAGGCCCCCTTTAAGGTACCTATATGGACTAAGGTCAAGTAGGTAGTAACTTTAAGGGATACCTTATAAGTACCTTTTGAGGTACAAACATCCCTTTAAGGTACAAACTTCGAAATCATTTGCTCTCAGGAGACCAGAAACATGTGATGTGAAACATAAGCAAGAAATGTGCTGGATGAACGACAACCAACTAGCCTTGAAAAATATATCACTGATGCCTACTGTAATAGCTGTAGTTTGGGAATTTTGTTAAATTTATCACGAATTCAGCAAATTTTAGAGCACATTTAAAATTATTTGAAAAGATTAACTCTAGAAGAAGATAGTCTTGGTTTCAGCAACAAAGAAATTTATTCAAAAATATAATTGCAGCTTTTTATCATAATTCAAAACTCTTCAGAAAATATCTACCTAGTTATCCGTCTCTTATCTAAAAAACTTGGTGATCCTCTGCGTCTCCGAATAGATGGACTTCTGGCATTGGATCTAGATCGTGATCGAGAGGAATAAGATCTAGAACGAGATCTAAAAAAAGAGAGAAGAAAACAGGGTTTAGAGTAAAATGCAATGGATGTGATGCTATGGGTGCAATACATTAGGAAAGTGAGAATTTTTTTTTACACATAACTTATTTTTAACAAAAAAAAAAGAAAAGAAGTGAACATCATGGCAATAATAGAGTTCTGTTATAATACTATTTTTTCAAGTATTAAGAACGAAATTTTATTGCTCAAAGAAAGACAACATAACACTTCCAAATCCATCCTTGTACACTTTTTAATGTGATAACCAGCCAGTTAATGCACCTTTTGTGTGACAATTTTCCAGGGGAAGGAGAAAAATTTTTTATATATTGCAATTTGAAATAGCTAATTTTGAAGAAATGCAGCTTGAACCTGATGAAAAATCTGTGGGTTATTTTAAGTTTTTGTCGAGTGAGGGTTGTTGCTTCCGCCATTTGACAGTACCATAATGGCATGGCACATCCGTACCTGCCTAACTTATATCTGAAAGCTTTTTTTTTTTAAAGAGCACCAATGAAAATAATAGCTTTATAGATTTTACACATTGTTGAAATTTGTTTTTCTCCTATGGAGTGGAGTTATTGAATAATTTTAAAATTGCATGTATGGCAAAGAAAGAGGTAGTTTATCTGTTTGAAAAGTTTACTAATCCGAAGTTTAAACATTTCTCTCATCATTAACAATAGTTTTCCAACATATTTTTTGAAATTAACTTTTTTAGTTTTAAACTTGCTAAGAATAATAGAAATAACAGGGTGGCGACAGGAACTGGAAAAAAAAGTTCCCTGACTTTTCCCTGATTAAGTTCACCAAATTTCCCTGATTTACGTTATCAATGATAATGGTTTCCTTTCTTTGCCCTACCTGAAAAGGATTGCATATTAAATAAAATGCAGTGTTTAGAACAGTTTAAGCTATTAATTAAAAATATATTTTGAAAAGATGATCTTTTTTTTTTGGTAAAAATAGTGTATTGAAAATTATCGGCAGAGAAATATTGTAAGAAATCTAAAACAAATACTTTACTTCCAGGAACCAGTTAACATAAGAATTCTATGAAATTATTAAAACCACTCTTGAAGACATATCTAATCATGATAAAACTAAAAAATTTCAATGGAAATAACCTTGAACTGAATTTTTAAGCAGTATAATTGTTGCTGCAAGAATAACAAGTGATAGTTAAAGTATAGAAGTAATGTAGTTTTACTTATGTAAATAATACTGCCGTGTACAGGAAAACGGCAGTATCTGCAAACACTGTATAATCATATCTCATTAATTTTACTTTTTTAAAACAAATAATTGGTGGAAAATTCGTAAGGAATCAAAATACTTCATTTTGCAAGGAAAAATTTTTTTTTTCTTCATTTGATCAATTTTCCCTGAATTTTTGTTATTTTTTCAAAATTCCCTGATATTTCCCTGATTTTTCCCTGAGTGATAAAGTTCCCCTGATCTCCCTGATCTGTCGCCACCCTGCATAAGAAATCATACAATTTGAAGCAATAAAAGAAACCAATACAAACCTTGAATCCACTGAGACACTTCTACTTCTACTGTAACTTTTACTGCGGCTCTTCGTATAGCTACGACTGCGACTTTTACTGCGACTTGGACTTCGACTTTCACTGTAGCTCTTACTACGACTTTTACTCCTGCTTTTGCTGTAACTTTTGCTGCGCCTAGAACTACCACTCCTACTGCGACTATGACTAGATCTTTCACTTCCACTAGCAGAACTTTTATCAGCGCTTGAACTTCTATCCCGGGAAAGAATTTGTTTATGGGATTTCTTAAAAGATTCTTTCTTACTTAATTCTTTATTGCCTTCTGGACATTGAGACTTGGTTTTACTTGAAAGATAGACATCCTTTTTATCTTTCTTTTTTACATTTTTATTGCTGAAATCTTCCTTATTTTTTGTGTCCTCTTTTGAATACTCGTTTCTCTGTAGGTGATCGTCAGACATAGGAGGACTACTAACCTGATTTTTCTCTTCCAATTTCTTAATTTTTACTTCATTCCACTTAGACATCCTTTTCTCTGAAACTTCATCAACTTTAGGAGTTTTGGAATGTACAGTAGGACTTAGTGCTTTTGAACTTGGAGAATTTTCAACATCTGAAGAAGGTTTATCTTCAGTAATGTGACTCTTATCTTTCAAATATTTTTCAGATGATCTAGCAAGATTTGGGCTACTGTTCTTCTTTCTATCGCCATTTTTATTAGGTGGATCACAAGGACTCGTTTCTAAATCATGCTTCTGGTTAGAGGTATTATAAGTAGAAGAGGGATCTGTAGATGGTACAGTAGCTTCCTCTGGAAAATAAGTTTTACCACTTATTCCATTTTTTAGAACGGAATCATGCTCTGAAAAAGAATCTTTACAGGTGGCTTTAGGAGATATTATTCCTTTTTCTTTCAATTCTGCTTTAGATATTCCCCTTTGGTCAGACACTAGTTCTTTCAATTTTGAGTTTGAGGAGCTAGAATCTTTAACTTGCTGAAGATTATTACCATGAGAGCTAGTAGTTTCAAAACTTTGCTTTGATTTACTACTGTAAACTGGGCTTCTGCTGCCGCTTTTTGAAATGTGCCTGTTTTTCTCCTTCACTACATCTATTTCACTACTAGATGAATATTCATCCCTTTTCTTGTAATTTTTCTTCAAGTTAGAAAGTGCTTCAGGTAGGGCAGGGGAACAGCTTCTACTTCGAGACCTGTATTTCTTTGACCTTTTTTGAGGCAATGGTGACAAAGAAGGTGACTTATATTTTGAATGTTTGGAAGACTTTTTGTGAGAAGATTTGTGCTTTGTTGCATTTGGTAAATGAGACGGAGAAACACTAAGAATATGCTTCTTGTGTTTGAATGAAGAAGGTGAATATGAAGGAGATTTTGATGGACATTTCTTAGCCTTATGAACACTTGATGATCTAAGTAAGAAAATTTAAAAGACATAAATTTTTGTTTTAAATAACAAGAGAAGGACAGAAAGAGAGAGAAATAGGGAGAAAAGGTAAAAATTACACAATATGATGCATGATTTATGGGAAAACGTTTAAATGGGATGGATATCCAAAAAAAAAAAAAAAAAAAAAAGCACGACATCAGCACTTTTCTTGTGACAAATTGGAAATAAATGAAGAAATCAAGATACATGGTATTAATTGAAGTTATTCTGGTCTTTGCTTCAGTACAAAATGAAAATAATTTTCCAGTTGGGGGAAACAAAAGGCATGATGATATTTAGCACTAAACAGTCTTGTCTCTATAACAGCAATCTGAAATTTTTGAATTTTTACAGGTTAATTGGATATGCATCTGTTGTACTAATTTTCCAATTCTGAAAATGCTCTGAAATTTTGCTATTCAATAAATTTTATTAAACTATAACAGTGAATAGTATATTTAAGCTGATTGCCTTCTACGGAAGAAAATCAAACATTCTAGAAAACTTAGGAGTGCATTGCTGGTGAAAACACATTATTTTGAGCAAGGAGCAAGAACAGATTTTCTTTTCCTTTTTTTGCTTTCAGTGGCAAAAATGAAAGGGTTGTAATTTTCAATAAGGAAAACAATGAGGACAAAATTACCAAACAAAAAGAGGGGGATGTCCTAAAAACTTTCTAAGGAAAGCTCTGCTCAAACCTTATTGTTAAGAAATTGTATTTACCTAATTTAAGCGGGAAGGGTGTATTTTAAGGATGGTTAGCAGGAATCTTACAAGAACTTTTTCTCAAACCCTAATTTCAGTAATTAAAAAAAAAAAAAATAATAATAAAAAGTGCAATATTTTTTTTTTTAATCATAAATACTGTCAGAACCCTCAACTTCAACCTTGGGATGAAGGTACATTTCTGAAAAAATAAAACTGTTACACATAAAATTTTTTTAGTTATGTATGAAAACAAATAAGTGTATGCAATTGCATTAAAACTACATTAAATTAAGCTCAAATGAGAGGAAAACTACCTTGGAAACAGATTAAAGTTTATTTGAAAACAATATATGATCAAAAATTTTGTCTTTGTGCAAATATTCAAGGTTGAAATCAATGCTAGGAACACAAAGCACATTTATTACTATTATTATTATTATTTTGTTATTGTGCTTGTAGTGCTGAGTTTGGTCCTTAATATCATAATCGCTAAATTTGAAAGTATTGGAAAACAGCATTTCAGATCAGAATATCAACAAGCAGACTACTAAATGATACTAAACTATGTGATAAAAGGAAATATTAAAAAAAAAATCTTACAACAAAATAGGATGTTTCAAAACTCTCTTAATATTGCTTAAAAATTCTGGACAGGAAAGGGAAGGATACATTTTATTTTACAATAGCAACAGTTTTCTTTATATTTTATTTGAAAAAAAAAAGCAAGGTAAATTAATAAAAATAATATCTTTGACAGGATGAAAAAACGAGAATTGTATTAATACTGAATGTTGTTGCATGCTACCTATGATTATCCATTTTAAAATTATACATTTCAGCAGCAAAGCACAAAAATGAATCGTTCTGTAAAATTAAATGTTAACTAAGCAAAATTCAATTGGCTTATTTATTTGTTTATTTTTATTTTACATTTAATAAAGATTATACATAATACTGTATCTTTTTTCAATAAATAGATATTACATCTATTTCAGAGTTTATAAACCATCAGTAGGATGAATTATCATTTATTGAAAATGAAAAAAAAACATATATTCATTGCCTTATACCCAGGGGCGCGCACATAAATTTTGGGGCTCGTCACAAATGATTTCCCCCTTCATATTGTTTACCTTTATATTTCACACCTAGTTTTTAAAATATAGGGTCCCCTTCAGGCTTGGGCCTGGGCCAACAGGTGTCTCTTCTCCCTCCCCTGTGCACACCCTTGCTTATCCCTCAAACTTTTGGAAAGACTAGCTTATACTTACTTCTGGCTGCGACAAGAAGAGTAACTCTCAGAACTTGAAGATCTGTTTGATGAAGAATCATGTTTATGGTGGCCATTGTGTCGCCTGGGAGACTGTGATTCTTTTCTGTAATGCTTCTTCTTAGATTCCCAATCATATTTTTCAGATGATTTTTTCTCGTATTTATCTTTTCCTTTCCTAGGAAGGTTTCTAAAACAAGAACTGAAATGAACCGTCATGAACATATTTAGGTTTAAAATTATGTAATAAAACCTGCAGGGTTCCCACCAAGTAATTAGAAAAAAAAAAAAACCAAGGAGGAAGACAAAAGTGGCCAAAACATGTAGAAAGCTGAAGCTTGTTTCTTAAGAATATCCAACCAAATATTTGTAAAAATGATTGCAAAAATTTTTTTAAAATATAATTGCTTTACATGCATTTCTGCAATGTTGTCAAGTTTTTTGATTTCTTCAGAATAGGGTTTATAGTTTTGTTTTATTTAACACTAGAATTTTCTAACAGAAAAATTTATTAGGAACTTTTCTGGGATAAATAAGGCAGAGATTTTTAATTGGAAAAGTCCATGTAGCATAAAATGCGTTTGCAAGACCTGTATTAGTAACATTCAAACTTTAGGCAATTCTGTAATTGTAGAAATATTGCAACACATTAGCCATGATATGACGCTTTGTCAATGAAGCTGGGCTAGGTGCTTTATAGGATAAATTTCAGCATTATCAGGTTCAGTATGAACAGCAAACATGAACATATGTGCTGTTCTGGAATGCCTACAGCTGAAGCTCTCAAATTACCTAAATAATAATTTTAAAATATTTAATGTTAAAGATGGTTAATGTAATATACTGAAATGAAATATGCCACGAGATCTGAAAGCGAATTTTGCAGCCCTTTTGGTCTTAGAAACCAAGTAAAATACCACCTGATTAAAAGAAGGACAAAAATTTTATTGTACAAAACTCTCATAAGACTCTGAAACATGGTCACTAACAGTAAGCAAAGAGAAAATGCTACAAACTATTTTTGGGGTCGTCTGTGACTGGAAATTGGTGAAGAAAATACAACTTTGAATTTAACAAACTCTTTAGGATGTTGATAGTTTAAAATTTATTAAACTGAACAGAATGTGATGGGCTGATCGTCTTATGAGGATGGAAAGTGATAGAGCTGCTTTAAAAGTTGTTAATGTCCTTTTGGAAAATAACCAAGGGGTATACCAAAAAAAGAAAAGATGGGTTGATTGTTTGAACAATTTGTTATTAAGTTCAAAAACTGGAGGTCTATGGCCAAGAGATCAACCTGGTTGAATATTATAAAGAAGGCAAGGGCCTACAATGGGCCGTTGAGTCAACTATGATGATGATGATGAAAGACAATTAATAAATTTTGAGTTGATAACAAAAAATAACAGTAAAAATAAAGGATAGGCCAATCGGAGAAGAGGATAACTCTTCCCACTCTGAGCATTTTGAGTTAATTTGAGGAAAAAACCCAAATTAAAAAACTGTGGTGGTTACAATGAACTGTTGTCAGGGAAACCGCCTCGAGCTCTGAGTAGCTGCAGCTTTGAATTTCAGGTAAGGTGAAGCCTTTAATGGCTGAAGAAGACAATATGTATCAAAAGTGCAGAAGGTAAGAGTTTCGTTCATTTCCCCCTGTTAAGTGTTATAAAACACATGCTTTATAATAACTGCATTTGCTTTCTTCATTACTTGAAAACTTTCTTAGAAGATATGTTTATGCATTTTTTTCTCTATGTATGTTTCCAACTTCCCTACATGAATTCACAATTAGAAAGAGAACAAAGCCTCCAGATAACTTATTTTCACGCTTTAAAAAATAATCAAAATATTCTAAAATATCTCCACCATTTTCAGACTAAAAATTATGAAGGACAAATAGCATATTTTCAATTTACAAGAAATTAGAAACATTGCCTAAAGAAGAGAACATTTCTGATATGAACAGAAGTTAGCCAATGATTGACATAAAATTTAATGCACCAAAATAATTGTGCTAACAAGAGTAACTTATTGTCAGCTAAATCAAAAACCATGGAAATTTTTGTACTATTAAATTTATGTTTAAAAAAGAATTCAGAAAATGACTTACACATCTTCAATAAGCAAAGTTTTCTTTATAAAATGAGATTTGCGTTGACTACTTCTAGATCTGGAACGTTTATGTTTCTGTTTTTCTCTAGAAGAGCTTCTAGATGAATCATCTTTTTTATAACTTCTATCCATATCATTTCTTTTAGATTCCATTCTAAAAAACAAAAATATACCTCTTGATCCAATATTATTAAGCAAATAAGCATAATAAAACGTCTTAAATTTTATTATTAAGCAAATAAGCATAATAAAACGTCTTAAATCTCGCTTTAACTGCTTCAATTACAAAACCTTTCTGTGCGCAAGCCCGTTCAACCCATCCCCCTCCCTTTATCGAAGGTTGGAAAAATTACTTTTTCAGAGCTATAATTTCAAGAAACTGGCTGTGCACTTAATTTTAACAAAAAAGCCTACAATTGCGTTTTTAAGGCTTTAATTTCAAAAAATTTCTGGAGGATGGTCCCTGCATCTCTCTTTCCCTTAACATCACCATAAATCATCTACAACTGCATTTTTCGAACTACTATTTTCAAATTTTTCCAGGCGGACAGCTCCCGGGAACCCCCTTTACCTGTCACAATCAGAGATAATTCACAATTATGTGCTTGAAGTTTGAAATTTGAAAAATAGTTGGGGATGACCCAGAGTCTCTTCCTTTCTTAACATCACCATAGATCATCTAAACAACCATGTTTTGCAAATAACAATCTTGAATAATTCCCGGGGGAAAGCCTCTGGACCCCCTCTTTTAAGCATAATCAAATATAACGTCCGATTGTGTTTTGGGAGCCTAAATTTGGGTAAAAATTATCAAGAGAGGATATCCTGGACCTTCTCTCTCCTTCTTCCCCAACTTAAAATATAGTCTAAAACTACATTTTTATATCTTCAATTTCAAAAAAATGCCAGGAAGTGGCCCTTCGACACCCCCTATTTCTGCAGAATCCCCCTTAGCAGAATCCCTGCTAAACCAGAAGATAAATCTCTCTCTCTTTCTCTGCATATTTTAACACGGGTTTGAAACAATTAAGGGACCGCCAAATGCGTACATCCCTCCGGTTTTTTGACCTAGCGACGGCCCTGGTGTTACAGAAGTTTTACTGCTATGAATAGTGATATATGAACAAACCTTGAACTTGATTTTGAAGATTTTGGTGAAGAAGAATGTTTACGTCTTTTACTATCTTGCTTAACAACTTTTTCATCACTAGATGATGAGGAGGAATCCCAGGCTCTCTTTTTCTTCTCAATTTTTTTCAAGTCTACAGCTCGGCTTTTTGGAACTTCAATAACATGACAGGTTTTTGAGTGCTTTGGTTTAGATTTCAGAATAACAGGTTCCAATCTGAAGTATTGTTTGGGAGAAGAATCATCCTCGGAAGAAGAACTTTTATTGGCCCTTCTTTTACGTTTTTCTTTCTAAAAGTATTAAAAAGATGTATAACTAAAAGGTAAAAAAAACATGCTTGATTAAATGAAAACCGTATCTAGCATAATTTTATCTGTTTCTAAAGGCAAAATGTTCTGAGAAAATACTTAGCTGAAAAGTAAACTTAGAAATATTTTTAACCATAGTAAACTTTCTCTTATATACCTAAATTTAAAAAGGAAATCAAAGGTAGTCAAAGCTTTGCAATACTAAATTTGCATTTTTGAAGAATATTAATAAAAAAAGTTTGATAGGAGATTTTTGTAATGATTTCAGGTTTTACGATACGTGTTTCAAGTTAAGATGATTTTTTTAATACATAAAAATGGAGTCACGTAGGGGAAGACTACACATAGTACTAACTTTAGAGCTCTACTGCTGGTATGATAGAAAGGGTGTCTGGAGCATTAGAACACGGTACATATGATAACAAGGCATATTTATGATTAAGGTGCATAGTTCTTTATCCAATCTGTAAAAGTCATTTAGGACTTCTTTCTTTTAAACTAAACTAGAAGAATTTCAAATCAATATTCTTAATCGAGAACTAAGCAGTAGTTTACCAATATGTAACATGAAATACAACACTTTTATTATTGTTTACAGTTAAGACAGGGTTTAAGTTTAGCTCAAAAGTTCTTTAGCAAAAAAGCTAAAATTGGGAGAAATGCTTTAGCAAACTGCTATAACCTCCAAGGTTAAAAATTAATGAATGCGTTTACATATCTTTCTTACTGCATCAGTATGTTTCATCTCTAGTTGAAAGCTAAATTGAAAATTCAGCCATGACATTTTTAAAGAAATAAATACACTTTAGTTATTTTTGTTTTTAATTTGAAATTAAAAAAAAAGAGATTTTACTCAGCAATGAGAGAACATAAGTTTGGTTTTTAAAAGGCCAATAACACATATTTATTGGGGGTACATAATGCCCATTAAAACTAAGTATTGTTAGACTTATTAGTAGTTAAATACATTTGCTAAGATTTATAGTACGATTAAGTTGAATATCACAATGCTCTAGGATCATTCCCCCCCCCCCCCTTATTTGAGCAAAAAAGCAAAAATGCCTTTCTTTATTTTCACAATTTAGACAATATTTTTGCATTTTGGGGAAAATGCGACTGTAGCGGAAACCCTGAGTTAAGAATGTATGATTTCATAAAATTAATTTTTATGCATATAAGTATCACTAAACATAATATTTCAAAAACAAATTAGTCTCTGCAATGTTGAGGCAAAACTAATTAAAAATGGGAAACACATTAACAAACTTACTTTATTTCAAACTCCATACCACCTTGAGAGTGCGCATTTTGTAAGGTAATACAAAAACTTAATATTTAAAATTTATAAAATTTGAGATTTTCAGTGAATTTATTTAAAACACAAAAGACAAGTGAACTGTTCAGGAAATGCAATTTGTAGCAAACATATTATACCCAACTATGTTGAAATGTAACTTTTTAAAGAAGCGGTTTGGTTTGATTAGACACAAACAAACGGATTGCAAAAGCTAAACTACTGAGTGCTTTTAACAATCTCCTTAAAAAATAAATTAATAAAAAAAGTTATTTAATGTGTTTGGCAACTGATTCTAAAGAATTAAGTTAAAAAAGGTAGTATTTTAGCACACAATAGTGATAACAGAAAATAGACAAGATTAAACTCAAATTACTAAGAATTAATTCGTACTAATTTGAAAATGCACTAAAATACTTTTGAGAATGAAGTTCAGGAATGCTTGGAGAATGTTCAGGAATACACAATATCGTAGACAAAATTTGCAAGAATAGTTTTTTTACATTAGCAAATCAATTTTGAAAAGTGATAAAATTACAAAAGTTTACTTAAGCTTGTTTACTAAGTTAGAGAAAAAATTAAGACACTGCATTTCACTTGCCCATTTTCTTGGTCAAATTTATGTAAACACAAACAAGTGCATGCATGTATACAATAGAGATGTGGTACTTCACATACCAATAGCAATATTTTGAACAAAAAAACATGATCCTATTTCCAGTCAGTAAAGTGAGTTCAAACTTTTGAACACAATTTCATGACAACAAAATGATTTTGACTTAATTCAAACTAAAGAATAACTCATAAAAATTTCAAATGATTTCTAGCAAGCTTAGCAATAACCATAGAGGTTTTGAAACCTTAAAAAATAAATAAATAAATAAATAAATAAATGAATAACTGAAAAAATTATAAATGGAGGAATGAAAATAAACTGATCACACAACACACAATGATGGCTTTACATCATAAAAAGGAAGTTGACAAAACTTTTCGCTACTACATTACAACCAAAGCATGCACCTTCTTGAAAAGTAAGCTATTAGCTAGAAACATTGTATAACAGCATTTCTTAATTTGTTTGAGTCGCGAAACTTTTTGTATGTCGACTTTTTTTATGGAACCCTTGCTCTTTCCTCAATAGTGTCATTGTCATGAAACATTCTAGGAATGGTTTATTTTCAACTAAAGTGCTTTTAAAAAATTTCCGCAAAAAAAAAAAAAAAAAAATTAACACAATTTTCTCTAACTTGTTTCAAACAAAATATAAAATTTCAATTTAAATGATATGAGTGGTAACTATTTTTACTGAGACAGATTACATCCTTTCTATCAAGCTTTAGTTATTAAAATTGTTTTCAGTCCCGAAACTCTTGAATTCTCAGGTCAGGTTCATCACCAAAGTCTGAGGTGAAAATTAGTTTGTATTGACAGTTAAGTTGAGAACAAAAATTTAGTTGTAAATTCTAAAAGTGACATCAAAGAATTGAAAATATTCATCTTTTAAATTGCACCAGAATTTCACTGAATGGCATCAATTTTATTTTGGTGCAAGGAAGGATCAGGTGACATTTCTTTGAAAACAAAAAGGAGTTCTAGAGCTGACTTAATTTAAGGCCTTACATTGACAATAAATGGCTTTTTTTAAAAATCCACTGTTGATATTTTCGGAGCCATTAATTCGGAAAATACTTTTTAACACTTTTCTCAAACTTATTTTAGTGACTATGGAATGTTTTGGAAAAAAAAAGGAAAAAAAAGAGTTTCGTGGACCCCTTGAGTGATTTCCGTGGAACGCTGAGGTTCCACAGAACACAATTTAAGAAATGCTGTTGTATAACATTATAGATTACTTAACAGTACAATAGACCAGCGGTCTCAGTGCTTGCCCTCATTTTAAGCGCCCCCTTTTTCACTTCATAGGTTGCTTAACAATAATTAACATTCATACGCAGAAAATAAATCAAAAAAAGTATTTGTTTAATGCTCAACTTAACATTATGCCACATCATTTTCCCCAGGTTGAAATAAATATTAAATACTAATTACAACCACAGTTTAATTTAAGTTCTCGTGCATTAATAAAAAACAGACAAAAAGGGGGAGGGTACGTACTACTATTTTTGTGAATTTTACAGATAAGCAACATTTGCTATTTTGCCATTAAGCTCTATTGACAAAGGACAAAGCTTTTCTTGTTTGAAATAAATAACGCTTCCTAATGAAATGTGCTTTTGAAGAAAAGATAAATTATGCTTCCTTTATACATAATGATATTTACAGAAAAAAAATGCAATAGAAAAATTAATAAAATAAATCAGAGACTTGAGCAACACATTTTGTGGTTTGTGTTACATCAAAAAACCGAGTTATTGAAATTAGTGCATTATCTGAGCATGCAATGAAATTAACCGTTTAATGAATAATGAAAGAAAAATCATTTCAATTTTTACTTCTGTTCAAGTTTAGAACTTAAGTTGTCAACAATTTAGAAACAGTAATAAAAACAACAAATCATGAAGTACAAGATGTAACTATGTAGGTAATTTTGTTAAGTACATTATAGTTAGTTTTTTTTCAAAGAGAGAGAGACGATATAATGATGCAAAATTGAAAATAAAATTTGAATGAATAAAGAAAAGACTTGAGGGAAGAAATGCTTAGGAAAATTTTCAAAGGGAGAGACGATATAATGATGCAAAACTAAAAATAAAATTTGAATGAATAAAGAAAAGACTTGAGGGAGGCAAGGTTTTGGAAAATTTTCAAAGTGAGAGACGATATAATGATGCAAAACTGAAAATAAAATTTGAATGAATAAAGAAAAGACTTGAGGGAGGCAAGGCTTAGGAAAAATTCCCGGATTTTGTTAATTTCAAAGCATTGAAAAGAAATAAATACATTTGGGCTGAACAGTAAAAATAAATGTTAATGTTTAAAAACAGCACACAATTTTAAGTTGTTTTAATGCTTTTTCTTACATCATAACAATTCATTATGCCACTTTTTATCAACAGAATAGAACAAAAGCAAATATTTATGAAAAGAAGTTCCTCCTCAAGTATCAGTTTGTTAAATGTATCAGAGAAAAATGAATTGGGGGGAAGACATAGCTTTTTTTCTTCTTTTTTACATAAACATTTGAAAAAGTTTAAAAAAAAAAAAATTCCAGTAAAATTCTTTTTCATATTTAAATGAATCACTCAAGATCACTAATAGCACCTATTTATTTCTCAAAGTAACACATATGCAAAATTTTAAAAACAAAGTCAATGTATATCATCTACTTTTTAGTCAACTACACGGTTTTGATAAATGTTAAATAATTCTGAAAGTGATTAGGTAAAAGATTTTTTTATGAGGCATTGGTATGTATTTTTAAGAATTTCTTTTCAGAGGAAAATATGAGGAACAAAATTACAGCATTTGCACAAAAATTGAAATGTTAAATTTTGGATTATGAAATATTATTTATTTACCAACACAAGAATTTAAAAATGTTGAAACAAGATTTTTTAGTAAATTTGATACTTACACCAAAAAATCCTGCCGGAAAAACATCGTTGAGATAAAACGAGGAAATTTAGAAACAATTAATTCTGAGATGCAAAACACATAATCAATTTCTTTAAATATCTACCGATGAAACAATATTTACACTGGTTCAAAAGCATAGTTGAACATTAAGGTTCTTTTACAGTTCATAACATATTATAAAATTTCAAACAACTTCTGAAAATTATACAACATAAAGCAAAGTTATAGACAAATAACAAAAACTTATCATGTAGGAAATAAAAAATAAGTATGCTACAGTATGCTCATTTCACCTTAGCTTCATAGATGTCTTTGCGAGATCTGGTATCTTTAGAATAGAGGATACTCTCAGAACTAGAACTCCTTTTTCTGTGGCTTTTGTGACTTTTGTCATGTTTTGGATTTTTATTTTTCTTCTTGGAGCTGTGAAAGAAACAGAATTATATAAGAATAATATACAATTATTTCCATTTAAAGATTACTTCAAAAAATTGATATATTTACCTTTCATTGTTAGATTCTGAGCTACGACTACTAGATCTACTGCTACTTTCATCATCAGCAGACATGCTACTTGAACTAGAGCTACTTGAACTGGATCGCACAGCATGTTGTTTCTTACGAGAGCTTTCATATTTGCTGCAAAGGAGGTCAAAACTGAATTTAAGAAAGAAAATTGCTTGAACAACATTTGAAACAAATACACAATGAAACAGTTGATGTGAAAATCTAACAGATTAAGTACCATCAGTTACCCCAATTTTAAAACAACTCTCTGTTTGTTGCTGGGAGTGTAACCAGGAAGCCTTGGTAAACACCTTTAAAATTTATATCATTAAAACAATTTTATACTTCTGAAACAAACTATTAGTAACAGCTTTCCAAAATACAATAAATACCAGGACTGCAGAGTCTGAGGAAAAATGACTGACTCTGGTTCTGATTATGACTTAGGGAGTTTTAGAGCCTCTGCCTCAGGCTTCTGTACCCCAAAATCAGCTTGCCTTTGACTACGCAAGAACTGGCAGAGTTGCAGACTTTGAGGGAAAATGACCATCCCTAGAAATTTTAAACCTTTTACAACAGACCATCGTTTTACGAGGGTTTATTTTACACGGTTTTGATTAAACGCGGTTTAAGGTTCGACACCTTTATTTTATTTTACGCGGATGAGTTTCGGTTTTACACGGATGCGGCAATGCAAGCAGATAATTTTTACCCTTTTTCGAAATCCAAACACCTAAAGATTGCAGATTACCTGTAATCAACTGCATTTTGGCGTGCCAATAATCAAGTTGTGCCACTGAAGACATTTTATGAGATTGGTTCCAGAGGTTTTTCCAGAAGTAAAGTTATTAAAAGCACACAGCTCAGAACTTACTGGAAGAAGAGCTTTTAGGAGTGACAAAGGAGGCCCAAAACGAGGATACCGATGTTGGTGTCGCACAACCAAAAACGCTCCCATTGAAAATTTCGAGCCATTCCTAGACAATAGAAATAATCTTTCTGATTTGTTAGAGAAAGAAGATTCTATCATGGTGATTACGCAAGTGATCATGGATAAGTTATGCTCTGCAAGGAATTACAGAGAAAAATTCTTAATAACTGCCAAAAGACTATTATAGACAGCTCCTTTTTATAAACAGAACACGAAATAAATTCATGTTTTCTTTATACATGTTGTACATAAAAGTCGACATAAGTACACATTAAACTGATTATACAATTAGTCATCACTAGAATGAAGTATTTTGTTATCTACAAGAACCAAACCCCTATTTTAACACTAGTATTAGGTCTCAATTTACACGGTTTTGATTTTCGCGGCATTTCCGTGGAACATAACCCCCGCGTAAAACGAGGGTCTACTGTACTCCCGACTCCGATTCCTTTTCCCCAAAATCAGTCCAATTCCGACTCCGAAGCCCTGATTGGCACTACTGGCCAAAAGTATTGCAAGTTCGAGAAATCTATCATTGGTTTCAAGAAAACCTACCAAAAATAGCACTTTTGAAATTCAACAGATTTTTTCAAGCACGAATATATAAAAGAAGGTGAAGGAAACAGCAAATGAAGTTTAGTACCATGAAATAATGAAAGAAATGCTACAAAACCTTGGGGATTCCATGTGTAAAACAGCGGTTACTATGATAAAATGAGAGGAAGCACAAAAACATAATGTTTTTCTCAGCTCAGTTACCTTCACACATTATTTTCTCTGATCAGAGTAACTTGAAGGGTTTTTTTTCTTTTATTTGACAGCTGAAATTCATTCTAATTTCTGATAACCTTGACATTTTTTTTTATATCATATTCTTATGAAATTAAATAATTATTCAGTTCAGTAACTGAATCTCAATTTTTCTGAGGGTATACTCCCAGTAATCCATTATGCACAATATGTGTATGCGATCATAATGCCTTCAAAAGGCGTTGATTTATTAAGTGTTAAGAACTATAAAGAAATAAGGTTAATTGTAGGAAAATGTGGTTAACATGGAAAAAATATTTTTGCTTTAGAAAGATTTAAAAATGCGATGATAGAATCTGAATTATAAATGAAAAATTTTGAAGCTATATGTCTATTAGCTGTATGTGCTATATGTCTAAAAAATGTTTGAGAGTATACGGCATATATGGAGTATACCCTATGGGAACACCACTGTTAGACTTACTTCTCAAACTTGCAACACTTTTGTTCAGTACTGTATTTTAGAAAAACTACAAAATCAAAAGCTGCAACTGATAACTGGTGCAGTTAAATTCCCTTCCATGCAAGCATTAACCAGGGGCAGACTGGCCCGTCAGCCGATGCACCCTCAAGCCTGAACAACTTTTTGAAGTTTTTTCAAAATTTATCTATTTTCTATTTTTTTGTGCAACTTCCTTATTTATTTTTTTGCACTTACAAACCTGTGCGACTTCACTCTGCTTTTTTTCCCCCTTTAAACTCTTAAACCCGTGAATCATCGTTTCTTCTTCTTCTTTTTTTTTCTTTCTTCACTTTTTTGCACCTTTTCAATTTTTTTGCAATCTGTGGAGGCCACGGTTGGCGCCCTCTTGTGGGACCCAGACCGCCCCTGGCATTAAATAATTTAATTTCTGTCAAACCATGGCATGAAACAGAATGCTGCAACTCTATTGCAGAAACTTAAAAGGCTTCCAAGTACTGATTATTGGAGAAGTCTTGCTTTCAAGGGAAATAGAAATTTCAAGTCTTCTCTCGCAATGAATTTTGTACCTCTACTCATATTGACAAATGTAGGAATGTGTTGACCATCTTAGCTAAAGCAGAATTCATAGTTTTGCAAAGGCATCTGCCGATAGTGATATCGCAAAGCATTGAGTACGCCGACTTCTGTGGGCGAAGAAGGGCACAACTTTTTTACAAACTTCTAACAATTTAACAAAATTCTATACTCCTAAACCTTTATAAATTAAAAGTTTAGAAAAATAATTTTCTTACTCACTGGTTGGGGGCTAAAAGAAAGGTCTGAGACAGCTTCAGCCGTTCAAACTTGTTTGTTACAGACTGCATTTTCTACAGCTGCCCGTTTTTTAGTTTCGGACTATTTGAATGCCATCTTTATTAAGACAGAACAAGGGGAAATTCCTCAAATGGTTTTACAAAGGCAATATTTTTGGTCTTCTTCTTTTCAATTTTGTTGTCTTCTTTGTGTATTCCTATGCTTGTGTTCGAATGTTATTGTTCTCTGTTTGTTTGAATACCTTGCCATTGGAATATATATATATATATATATATATATATATATATATATATATATCAACTGTTTTCACATATTGAAAACATCCCTGAAGTTGATTGTTCAATAATCCAAACCCAGTCCTAACTGGTTGTACTGTACTGATTATGGTAATCAAAACACATAAAATATCAATTTTCAGGCTTCCAATTATTATTAATGCTAATGCTTTGAATTAAAAAAGAGTAAGTTGCAATTTACAAAACCTACTGAACCATATTTCCCCAAAAATCTGTACTCAACAATGTATCTTGAAAGCATTTGTTTTAGTTGTATATAAATAAATAATGCAAAATTTAAACTAATAATCTAGCAGTGCACATAATAAAAATCAAAACTGATTTTATTAAAAAAGCAAATAATAAAAAATTATTGGAAAATTACTTTTTGTGTTTAGTTTTATCTTTTCCTGTTTTCTTTCCTCTCTTCTTTTTTCTAACATCAGGTGAGACTGATCTAATTTTAAAAATAGCAAATAAAAAATTACTTTAATGAATAATACTTTTAAAGCATGAGATTCTATGACCAAATGATAAAATTTTGGAAACACAGCAAGAGCTAAATATGTACATATATACAAATACATAAATATGCTAAAAACATTACCAATAAGTCCAACAAATGAGTGGCCAAGACAAAGAAAAAAATGCTTTGTTAATGGAATTTAGAAAAAGGTAGGTTAAATGCAATCACAAAAAGTTTCAAATTATTTGCATTCATATCATCAAAATTAAATTCATTTATGTACTCTAAATTTCAAAAAAAGCGTCCCAATAACTAAAACTTCTAATAGTAAAAAAGCAATTAATTTTTGGAAGGGGGGAAAATCGATGATTGTCTCAAATAAAGAATGAGATGGATCAATTTTATATGCTAAAAAACATTAAATAAAATCATATTTGCATTAAAAAAAGTGAAAGAAAAATCACAAGTCTTACAGAAATTATTATGCATAAAACATTGCCCTACAAATTTTTTTTTAATTAAAAAACATGCTCATAATTTTTTCCTTACACCTAGTTCAATTTATAGAAGATATGGTTCAAAGTAAGTTAAAACTACTTTGTAAACTTAACATCTTAGTGTAACACTTATGAATATAATCTTAAAATAAGCCTTTCATAATTATTTAATTTCTGAGAAAGATATGGTAGTAAAATTCTAAAAGCTCAGCAAAATATTAAGATTCAAATGGTAATTTTGACAACTCTGGGCATGGCCAGATCTACAAAGGGGGGGGGGGGCAATCAAAATGATCACTCCCGCCAAAAAATTTTCAATTTTCTTGAAAAGTATACTTTTCTTGAAAAGAACAACTTTAATTAATCTGAACAAAGTTAGAACTGAATTAAATAATAGATTGAAAACACTGGTAAAACCTTTTTTTTTTTTTTTACTTTTTGTACTTGATCATTAACTGTCATATAAACAATTTTAGGCAACATAAGTTTTTTTTTTTTTTAAATGGCATGTTTCATTCCACGGTGGTCTTTTTTCTTGATTTTCTTTTCAGTAGTCATTCACCCTCCCTCCCATGTACCAGTTAATAATCCCACCTCTTGTTCAGAAGTCCATTTTGAAGTTCAGTTGTTGATGCAAGAAACAAATGTTGTAAATTATTCTGACATAGTACAAAAAAGTCAAGCGTAAAAGCTTATCACAGCATCTGGTTAATGTTTTGAGCCCTTGAAAATCATAAAATTATCCCTGGAAAATTGAGCACAGATAGAACTTAATGAGCTATAGGTTCATTAGAAGCTAAATTCACCCACTTTTCCCTCAGTAGCCAAAATTAGAAACTGAGGAACAAAACCTTTAAGCCAAAGGTATGGTTTTAAAATATTAAACAGTTACTGTTCAGAGTGTTGCCACACCTCTGAAAAAGAATCTTTACATAATGCAATACTGCTATCACTACTAATACATTCTAATGACATACATGTGACATATAATGACATACATACATATTGCTATTGTTCTTCATGTCAATATGTTACAATCATTTTTCATATGTGTAAAATTGGTAATGATGTTCTGAGAGTCAAGGGGAAATATAGGTCACAAAGAGATATTTTACATGTGTTACTATTTTCAGGTTGAGTCCTGCTAGTCTTGCAGGCAAAGTTTGGTGGTTACAGCTTGGAAAGAGGAGATATGGAAGGATATTTATAAATATCTTGGTTTTGATTTATCATAGCTTTTCCCAACTTGTTTATTAAGACGAAGCACAAGAAACATTGTTATGTATTATTTTGAAGTGGGATACATGTCCGGCATGAAGGCTATGAAAGTTCACCTGGCTCACGTTTGAGTATTTTAAAATGCATAAAATTATGCCGTTAAAATTGAGTCGAGATACCACTCATCAAGTTAAGAGCCAATCAGCAACTAAATTCAACTATATAATTCCCCTAACGGCTAAAGTAAGAAAACTCGAGAACAAAACCTTGAACAGGACCACAAATCAGCTTTTAAAACATTTCACACAGTGTAATTTAATGCATGATTCTCAGAGTAGCAATGCTAGGGTCAACCATAAATATATAAGGATTGCCCAAATGAAAGTGGGCAGGTTGAATAAAAATAATACTTATACTGTAAATCAAATGAAATCGCCATGGGCATTGAAACAGGTCCCAGGGTTGAGGCAGCAGGTCGATGCCTTAGAAAGATCGGGCTGATTCCTAAAGAAATCCTGAACGGCTTTTTTCACTTCATCGTTCAAATGGAAACGTTTCTCCTGCAATGCTTTTTTAAGTGGCCCAAAGATGTGGAAGTCACAGGATGACTAGTCAGGACCATACGGGGGTGCTCCAAAACTTCCCAACGGAATTTGTTTAGGGTCATTGTTGTTAAGATTTGTGGATGATAGTGCGAACCATTCCTTTACTCAGGTTGAATTTGTCATTGATTTCACGGGTCTTAATCCTTTGATTAGCTTGGATCCTTTCATTAACGAAGGCAATGAAATCACTGGTGATCTTGATGTTTGCTTGGTTCCGATCTTGGCAGATCCAATGTCATTTGCTGCCCTTCTCGAAAACTTTTAAACCACTTGTTTACAGCCGTACCACCAAAACAGAGGTCACCATACACTGCTACCATTCACCAATAGATGTCCGCATTATGCAAACCTTCTGCAACCAGAAACCGTACTAGTGCACATTGTTCCGATCTGGATGCATCCACGAATAGCACGACTTTCCTCTTGTATAATTCCCTCTACTGAAAACAGGCTTCACCACTGAACGGCATCTGGAATGCATACCTCATACCACCCTTTATATACTTGTGCAATGGTGCTATAATCCAATCATTCATTCTGACGTTATCGCACGTGTCCACTTTTCATTTGGGCAACCCTTATAATAAAAGTCTCCCAGCCAATTGCTGTCAGCAATTTTTTTAATACAGAGAACATTATTACGCTAAATCTGGAATTTTATTTGAGAAAACAATAATTTCATTGCACAAACTATATATATACTGAAAGAAATAACATATTTGAGCTGCATGGCCTTCATAGACTATGAAAAACGATTTGACTTTATTCCAACATCATTAGCAGTTATGGTTGTGGATGCATTAGTAAATTCCAATATTGATTCAGGATAGATCCACTCTAGTGGAAATATTTATCAAAATAAAGAAGTAACAGCAAAATTAAAATTCTACACAAGTAATGCATTCAAAATCAGAAAGGGCATTAAGATAAGGCATGCAATTTTTCCCAAACGGTTTAATGCAGTTGCAGTACTTCCAAGAAATTTTCAAAAAGCTAAATTGTGAGGAGAAATGCAAAAAATTATTGGATAATTTATAAATCATTTGAGATCTGCACATGAGATAGTATTGCTTATTTCCTCATTTGAGAAACTGCAAGAAATGCCTTAAAGAACTAAATCAAGCAAGCAATCTTATTGTATTGAAAATGAACCTTGGTAAAACAATGTTAGGTCTAATTCTTCCATTGCTTCACGGAAGGGCACTATTGATATAGAAGAATTAGAAACAGTATGCAGCTATACTTGCCAGAGACAAGTCATTACCATCAATGGAAACATTAAAAAAAAAAAGCAACAATTGATTTAAACGTGTCTAGGGAGCATTCAAAAGAAATATTTCAAGCAATAATAGAAGAGCATTCAAAAGTGGCCTCCTAATTTGTTTGAAAAAAGTTTTGAACTTTGCTTCCATTAACTCTATACCTCAGGGCCAGACTAATGTAATTAATTGCTACTTTACAGGAGAAAAGGAATATTTGAGTCTGGCATAGGCAAAAGATGGGATAGGAGCTCGTTTAACAATGGTAAATAATGACAAAGGCTTTTTTTTTAGAATTAAGCTCACATGGCTCGACGCAATATAGTATTCTATATACAATAGACTAATAAAAGGAAAATTGCATCTTTTGGACTTACGTACATCTCACTCAAAAGGTTAAGAACTTAAGGTTAAGGTCAGAACGTATGCTTTCGAAACTTGGACACTAATAAGCAAAACAGTGCGAAACGTACAGACAACCCAGAGAAGCATGAACAGATGCATTCACAGAGCTAGACTATAACTAGAGTGCACACTTTAACTATATTTTGTCCGTACACATGAAAGTGGTATTGACCACTACTTCTTGTCAAGTGCACTGACCAAACGCACACAAACTTTATTAAACAAGTACTTTGACTTCGGCTTGACGTGGCGGAAGAACCTATTTTCTCTTTGTGTTGATAGCCAATTTCTCCATTCCATGAAAAGACGCATGCACTCTAGTTGAATAATACTTCTGTAATTAGGATTTATCCCAAGAGATAGAAAGCAAAACACATGAATAAAAGAGCAAACCAAAGTTACTGATGTTATGTGTACTGTAAAAAAGTTTAAATTGAACTGGGTTGGGCACCTTGGCAAAGGATATAACACATGGACCATCAAAGTGCAAAATTGGACATGGAGAGATAAGATATGACAAAAGAATACACCAATGGAGAGATGAGGTTGTCAAGCTTTTAGGAGCAAACTGGAGAAGAATTTCAGAAAATGGGGTACATTGGAAACATATAGGAGAGCTTCATTATAAATATATAGTTTATTCATTAGTGAATGACTTAACATACTGTACAGCTGCAAAAGCATTTCAAATATAATTTCATTTTAAGAGTGATATAATCAGAACTGTTTTACTAATAATTCAAAGCAACAAAAGTATTAAAATTTACCTCAGGTCAATTTGCCCTTGCACACAGCATAAAAAAAGAAAAAGATTAAAATTTTGACCATTTTAAGAACAAATCAAATAAACTCCATGATAATCAGTTTTTGAACGTCATGCTCTTAGGTTGAAACATTTTAAAATCATTTTAAAACAATTACCGAATATCAAAATTCAAATTATACGGGAACAAAAGAAATAGAAATAAACAAAGGTTATGTAATTTAGTTCATAAAATCAAGAAAATTTCATTTCAAGTCTATTAATGCTGAAAAATAGAGTTATTTCTGATATACATTGTGAATCAAAACGTTGCATGATGCTTACAATTCTTTATCAATTTTTAGTACACACTTAGAATTAACCAAGTAAAAAGAAAAACTAGTTTTTTTAATGTGAGATGAACATAGATTAAATAATTTTAGTTTGAAAATACTAATGAATACAAATATGAGGAAATAAAAATCAAACTTAATATGTATCTATCTCTAACAATTTCTATATGTTCGCACTTAAAAAGAAAAGTGCTAAAAATATTTACCTGTCTTTCTTATGCTTTTTAGAACTTTTTTTCTTCTTTGAAGATGAAGTTTCACCCCTGTAAATTAAAAATATCTTGAATAAATAAAAATTTTAAATTATGAAATAATTATAATCATCATAAATATATGCACACATTTCTGTTTCTTCATTGTCTTAGACAAAAATAAATTAGGATTGAAATATATGGAGTGAGTTTTCTATGAATAAAAATTAATATTAAAGTATAGCTTCAGTACTCATTTGCTATATAATATAGTTCAAGTCTTATGATGGGTTCTAATTTTTTTGACACAACGGTTGAAGAGTCCCTTTCTTAAAAATTTAAGGAGTGGAGAAGCCTTTGAAACTTATATATTTGTAGACAGCAATGAAAAAAGAAAAAAACTTCATATTACCGTCTGACCACCGATGAGATGGAAAGGCAAACATCCGGTTTACAAGCAGAAATGGAAGCATTCGCAGGTGTATTTTAGCCTCTAAGCAGAGTCACATTAAATTGAAAAAAAAAAACACACATCAAATTTTTATTCTCCCTCCCCCCCCCAATCCAGATAGACTCATCTTATTTGGATGTTTACCAATTCAATATCATCTGTGGGCAGAGTGTAGTTCATATTCAAGCAAAAGCACATGAAAAAATTTCGAAAGCATTGACAATATCGAAAAATGTGAAGAATTTTAAGGTTGAATCGCCATCATTAGTCACTGGCTTTTGATGTGGCACAGAAAAACTTTTTCCGAAGATAGGGGTGCAAATGACAAAGTTTTTCTGGTAAATGAGTATTCCTTGAGAAACAATAACAGACGAAAGAGACCATAAGGCAGTTCAAAGCAAATTAACCATCTTCTTTAGAGTTCAACAGAAATTAAAAAAAAAAAAACAACAGAGTATTTATAAATTTCCTAGGATTTTTTTAACAAACTTGGTTTTTATGAGCACATTGGTATAATGAATAAATTTCATAGTCTCTTTGTGGTTATTTTTAGCGAGTTTGAATGTATGATGCAACTAACAGATGCATTAAGACTAAGCATCCACCTCTCTATACAAAAAGCTCATCAAATAAAATTGACAATCTCATTTTAAACCAAAGCCATAATCAAAATTACCCCTACTGCAAATTTTTAGTATGTTGATATTTAAAATTTCTTTACAACTGGTATGACCTGCACAACTAAACACTATGCAAATCCTAAGTATGAAATTTCAACCATGCTAGACTAACTAGGCACAGACACACACAAAAAAAAAAGAGTAGTATCAATGATGTTGTGATCAAAACCTTGTGATGAAAATAATGTCCCTGAAACAAATAAGCAATGCCTTAATAATAATAAAATAAATAATACTGTCCCATAGAAAATATTGTATAAAATTAGAAAAACAATAAGAATCTTATTACAGTCGAACTTTGATTCAACCAATTCATCAGGACAGCAACTTTTAAATGTTAAATCAGGGTTTTTTGTAACATTGGGGTGAGGGAAAATGCATTTACCTTGTCTGAAAGCCCTAATTAACTTGACAAAAATATCTATAGTTAGAAAGTAAACTTTTTTTAGATTCAGCATTCCGCAAATCATTACAGACTAGTTAATTTGAAATTTTAAAGTACCGAGTAATAGATGTTTGACTCGAAATAGTTCTCTTTCAACTTTATGAAGAGAAGAAAATACTGTGTCAATTTAGTCTGCTGTATGAGATATGTTTTTACTATTTCCAGGATATGCAAAGAATTAGAAAAAGTAACAGTTTTAATGGGAGTTTCATTACCGCTTTCTGCATCAGAATTGATGTTCATTGGTTGCTCCCTTGCCCGTCAAAAAATTACCGATTCCAAGAAGTCTTTTTCTGCTTCGAACCAGATAGATGCATCATTTGGAAAACAGTTCCCTATGGTGTAGCAGGATATTTTTCCCGTTGAAACCGATTTCAGTACAGATTGGAGTTATTAAAATTTGACATTTTTAATAATTTATTCATTAATTGCTGGAGAAATTTTTTTTTCCCATTTTTGCAAAGTAAAAAGTACTAAAAGCAAAGAAGTTCAAATTCAAAGGGGGGGGGGAGCTTGAGCCCCCCCCCCTTGTTCCCCATATGGGCGCCCTTGAATCCAATATTTCCTAACTCAAGTCAGCAAAAAAAAAAAAAAAATTTCGGCTGTTAAAATACTTTGCTGATTTGGGGTTTATTATTCGGTAAATAGGGGTTTTTAACTTTCAGTTTTGTCTGGGGATAAAGAAAAATTCACTAAATCACAAAATTTGTTAAATAGTGGTTTGTTAAACTAGGGTCCGACTGTATCTTGCTAGTTATCGTTAATTGAAATGTGAATGGTAAGTACCTTTCTCGGCTGCTATGAGATTTCTTTTTTTTCCTTTTTTTATTTTTTTCATGTGATCGTTCAGGTGAAGAAGAACTGGAGGAGTCGGGTATCAGCCTGTGGAAAATAGATATAAAATCAATAAAATCATTCATAAAAGATATGTGTGTGCATGACAGATAAATAATGCAACAAGTTAAAAAATCCAGACTTTTTCACTTTTCTATTTAGATTCCATATTCTAAAAATATTTAGCTATAATTTTATACAGTCAAAATCTATTAAGGCAAGAAAATGACTAGAAATTGCAGGCATTAGCTCCCACTATTGAAATGCATGAGCAAGATCGGTTTTGATTTAAATCAGCTAGTTCATCATAATTTTATTAGTGCTATGATTATTTTCCTTTAAGTTTCGAAATTGCTAGTTCAAATCATGTTTTAGAATATTTTACAGAAAAAAATGCAGTTGAAAACATTTTAAGAGTACTTTGCCTTTTGTTAAATTTATATTAAATAAGTTTGTAGTTTTTTTTTACATCTAATTAATTTATAGTTATCAATTTACATTTTTAGAGTATCCACACTAAAGAAACTCTTTTTTTCCACTATCCAATTTTTTTAGATAATTAGAAGTGGCACTTTAAGTGCCAAATTATACTACAATGAAAAATACAAAAATTAAAGTTAAAATACAAGCTACACTTAAACCAATTTTAGAAAACTGTTTAAATATTTAAAAAATAGCAGAAATATAAATTAACATACGCATATTGCTTTTTAGCTTCTTCAGCTGCAGCAACAGCAGCAGCACTTTCTTTTGCTTTTCTGTCAGGATCAAGAGAGCTTCCGTCCACAAAATATTGGCTAATGCCCAATGCTTCTCGCATTTTGAGGTTCTTTTCTTGATTTGCAGCAGCAATCTGATGGCTTTCCTTAACACTATAAAAATATTTATTCATTTAAAAGTTATTTTATTTATATAAATTAATTATAATTGGAGCAAACAGCTATGAAGCTTATGAGTAAAAAATCATGTGACTTTTTACTCATGTAATGCACTAGTGCCATACCAGGGACATGGAATTTTTTTACCCAGCACATTAAATTTGATGATGGTGCGAAAGGCTACTTAAAACCATGACCCCTAAATCGGAAGAGTTATCACATATTTCCAAATACATACTATGCTAAAAATGATATTTTATATCTTTTAATTATAATACTAGTGTATAATAACCACGACTGTACTAATTAAAAATATTTATAGCTTGGGCAAACTTAATTTGGCAGTATCATAATGCTGTGAATACTATCTGCTTAGCCTTCACCATGCTGCCAGGTTTGTTTGCCTTAACTATTGGTACCACAAATAAAATGAGTGCAAAGATTTTTTCCAAGGGCAACTGAGCCGCTCAGAAGCCAATGCGGTTAAGTCCAAATCACAAAATTTGAGAAAATTAATGTTTTTTGATACATTAGTTTTTAAAATTCTTGGTGTATTAATTTAATTAGAAAAGTGTATAAAATCTTTTTTCGAAATGAAAACTCTGCAAAAAAACAAGATATGTTCAGGATGTGTAAATAAAAACGTAAGTATTTATTGAAATAATGACAGCATCTTAAAAATTTTAGGACTTATACCTTTTGGCAGATGAAAAATATAAGAAATTTATGTAAAAATAATAAAATAACATTTATTGTCATAAGTTTTATGTTTATTCATCATAACAAACACCATCTTCTTACGAGTTATTTAAATGTAAATCTTGATCTCCATGTGTTGTCCTTAATGTCCTGTAAAAGTTGTGTTTAATTGGAGGTGTATACTTTAATAAACATATGACGTCTTTTTTTGTTTCTCTTGAAATTGTTCTGAATATAGGTTGAGTTATATTTTTTAAATTCACTGGCCACCTATTTTTTCTTTTTTTTTATATCAATTACATGAAAGGTATCATCCTCGTCAAAATTATGTTTGAACTTAATGCTGCTTTTGTTTGACCTTTACAATTTTATGCATCTCATACTAAGCCAATTAATTGACTGTTAGTCCACTTGTTGATTTTTTTCTGTTGGTAACAGCTTCTTCCAATGGTTTTGTGGAAAGAAATTCTTCTGGATTCTGTCCTGAACATGAATCTGAATACATTATAATTTTTTGAAAATCCTTTGCATACAGTTTAATGAGTTCAGTTAAACACGATGACACTTCTTGTGAACCCTGCGATGCTTGGGTTATAGGCCAAACATACATGTAGCCCTCGTTAGTCTTTAAATCATGGCAACCAAGTTTGTATATAAATAAGTTTCTCTTGTAATAAGCCACTGATGTGGATAGTTTCGGAAATGGTAATGCTTTTTCTAAATCAAAACTAAACAGAGCCGTGTCCAAGGGGAGGGTTTTAGGGGTTAAACCCCTCCCATTGAAAAAAAAAATCAATGAATCATTAAACGATTTTCCAAAACGTATTTTAAGTTTTAATTGATTTTAAAGTTAAACTCTGATACAGTATTCACCCTCTTTAATATTTCCCCATGTTTAACAATTACCATTTTCCTCAACTGTAGGATTCCCAAGCCCCTTCGCTTCTAAGTGCTTGAAAAAATGGAATGGCTGGAAAGTCCGGCAGTGCTATAGGCATGCAAGGGAAAATTATCTAAACGAATATTAGACAATGACGTACCATCCCCTCCCCCCAAAAAAAACTTAGGGGCATGAAAAATTGGTACTTTGCTTACTGTTTTTTTATGGTACGCCTTTAGTGTTGGATGAATGAGTCGTTTCACACATTAGAAAAATGTTTCTATGCGGAACAGCAATTTTTTTAATACAATTTTTATTTTCATTAAATTCCTGTTCAATGTTATTTGATGGAAAAACAAAAGAAAAAAAAAATAAACTAGAATTAAGTGGCATAAAAGAAATATGTGTGCATTTACAAAATGTTCAACTGTACAAATAAGCAAATAAGATTTCATAAAAAAAAATGCAAAACGTATAAAAAAAAAAGCCTAGTTATCGAACTAAAATGAACTATTCAACACCCGTAGTTAGTTTTCCTTTGACAACGTAAGTTACATAGGTAAAAAGTTTCAACCCCTCCCTTTATGAAATCCTGGACACGGGCCTGAAACTAAACACGTATATTTCGTCTGAAGCTCTTAGTCGATCATTAGCCATACTATTCTATTACGGGCAATTTCTGCATTTCGCAAGTGTTTGTATGTTTAACTTCAGCTGCATTTTTTTCATCATCTATTGTAGATTGTTTTTTATTACCAAATAATCTGATTTTGCACAAGTATCTTTTGAAGGTTGCTTAAATTGTAAGTTAACTTTTGTCGAAAATATATGGTAATAAAACTTTTCCTTTACTGGTACAATTTGCTCTTCATTACATTGTTCGACATACAGGTTATACATTTTTGCAATAGAAAGATCTGAATTCAAGTATCTGCCACTGGATTATGACTTCTTGTACAATGAATTTCTTGTTTTTCAGTGTTGCCAACACTATGTTGCCATCGAAGGAAGAAGAATAATTTAATTTTTATTTCAAAGTTTATGTAAAAAAATATTGATAAAAGGTGGACTTATTCACAATGGCTTCTGAAATTATTATACAATATGTTCAGAAGCTATTAAAAAAAGTGCTGTATAACCATGAAAAAAATAACCAACGAGTAAATCCTTTAATGACTAAAAAGATTGATATTTATTTCGTCAAAATTTCCAAAAATCAGAAAATATCCAAAAATTGACTTAACCACATTGGCTTCTGAGCGGCTCAATTGTAAATGACTAGTAGAGCCACTAATAAAACTCAAGGAGTCTGTATGCAGCCTTTAGCAGGGTGCAGATTACTCGTCTCTACACTCAGGCCCGCCATTTAGGGGGCCTAGGGGGTGGGAGTCATTTACCCCCTCCACCCAGCTTTGAAAGATTAATGTTTTTGCATGTAAGTGGGAATAGTTTTTGCTGTTTTCTGATTAAATTCACATGGCGTTATGCACTCTTTGCCCCCCTACCCCGGATAAAATTGAAAAGACAGATTCACTTGTACCCCCCCTCCCCTCCAGGACACCAACTTACCGTACACAAACAATTCATTTTAATAAAGCAACATTTTAAAAATATTAGACATCATAATTTTTAAAAATTAGAATGCTATTAAACAGATTTTAAAATTGGTTGCTCGTTAGATTTTTCAAAGTAAATACTTAAAAAAATCTATTTATCAAAAATTTCATTTGCATTTAAATATGTTGAATGAAATGAGTAACAAAACAAAGATCCAACCCTAAAAATACTTTACACTTTCCCATTAAATATATTAAGAAACAAACTCTCAATATATTGATGCACATAAAATTTTATAACAAGAGAAAACATAACAGTTCTAAATTCAGATGTAAAATGGCAGAAATAAAAGTTTTTTTTCTGGACAAATTGGAAAAATTGATTTTTTACAATGGACTATGAAAAATTAATCATTTCCACTAACTGCTTTTTTCGATATACTTCTGTCCTGCATATAGTATAAGTTAACTGTTTTCGTGAGTAAAGTAGCAAATAATACTTGATGTAAAGAGAAATTTAAAAATACTACAACTTTCACCATTAATTGAAATTAGTATTTTCATTTGAGATATTAAAAAAAAAAAAAAATCAAAGGAAACGGGTGGGGGGGGGGGGAATAATTTTGGAGTACAACATTTTCTAGTAGTCAATGTCTAGGATTTATGAGTTAACCGGAAGACTGTCTATAGCCAGATTATCCATGCAGTAACTAATTACTGAATTAAAAAGAAATGTGAAAAGAAAAATGAGCATAAAACTCCATGCTCTTCAAAATATGAAATGAAAACTAACTTTTTTTCAGAAAAAAGAAAGAAAAGGTAATGTATGCTTGGCATAGATCTACATATACGCATTCAACTCCATTATAACTAGGGAGGTGCCAAGAAGTAAGTTAGCCGATTACCGATTGATCAGCTGTTGATAATCAGCCAATTAATGATCATAATGATTATTTTTGATACTACCAATTTCTTCGTCATTTTTTTCTGTTATAATTTCCACTTAAGAAAAGGAAAAAATTATTTCTGAGAGACCATTTTCTTCCTCCACTTTTCTCATTTTTCCAAAATAATTTCAAAATTTCATCCATTTTCTTTGAATTAATTTTCATACTATTAGTAATAAAACTACATTATGATAACTAGACATGAAAATTTTAAAACTTTAGGGGTATGTGGTCAGCAAGCTAATTTAGGAACTTTTAATTTAAATTTATTTTTAAAATTTTTAGTAGCAGTTTAAACCAAGAATTTTATTCTTAAAAAAATTATAAGGCTAACTAAAAGCATTATGCTAAAGGAGAAAAATATTGATACATGAAAAATTTTGCAACGTTGTATACATGTGTATAAAAAATAGAAAAAAAAAATAAAAAAAAAAGCATTACTTCAACCATCAGTTTTTACAAAATCTTAATAAAGTAATAATTTTTTTTTAAATCAAATAATATTTAATAAGAATTACTTTTTTGTTCAATCAGAAATTGATTGAACAAAAATCAATTTAATGATTTAAAGAATAAGTTATAAAGGTATGATGTAATCATATATATATATACAGCTAAAAGGAATACAATCACTGAAGGAAAAAAAATGTATTATCAAAAGCAGGAGTGAGAGTCTCATAACATAAATTTAGGAAATTATCCTTTAATATTTCATTCAGTTTCACGCACTTTTTAAACTTTTTTTTTTACTCTGTACACTTTTGTACGACATGTTATAGTAATGTTTGCAGAAAATTACATTTATTTATTTTGTTTGCAAATCTATTCATCATAGTTTCTTGTTGAACATATGCTAAAAAGAAAATTTTTGGAAAATATTTTTTCCGCCGATAAATCGGCAAAGTGGCCAATTAATCGGCGCATCCCTAATTGTAACTCTACTATTGGTTCTAACAGTAAGTTGAAATAATAATGAGGTTTTTTAGTACACAAAATTTACAACCCATGGTCTTACATGAAACTACAATAAATCATGAATTTTTCTTTCAGACGTTTTACATATATTAAAAAGAACAGAAACTATCAAACACTTTAATAGCTTACGTTCGACGAACACGACCGTTAGCTACCGGTTAGTTGATCAGGTGACAGCTAATGATCACGTGCTTCAATCAACCAATCAACAGCTTAAAACGGTAACCGGTGCATTAACCGGTAGATCGTAGAACGCTGCCGTTAGTGACCGGTTAAGTTCGTCGAACGCAACCTACAAGTAGCATAGCATATATTTAGTAACTAAAAATGTATTTCCTTTTGGTTTCATTTAATTTTTAAAAAATTTTCCAAATAATGACAATAAAAAGGAGAATAATCTCACTTTCTGTTTTAAATAACTTTTCAATTTTCTTTATACCCAAAATACGAGTACTTCTACAGTTTAAAAACATAATACTCCAAGAAACAAAGTATGCTTCTCCCCCTCTTCATGCTCAAAATTTTTTATTTTACTTTGATTTTTTAAAGCTAAAACAGCAGTTTTATGAAAATTATAAACTTTGTTTCGATTATTTTATGCATATCATTCCAAATACTACTATCTTAAAATCTTTTGATCCAAAAAAAAAAAAAAAAAAAAAAATTATAATTGATACATTTTTTATTGATAAGTGTTCAAATTAATTCAAATTGTGGTTGCAAGAGCAAAGTTTACGCAGTGTTGTTGAATAAGCATTAAATTGTTACAAATGTATGACACAAGACTATTAATTTCTGTTATCTATCTATAAAACATAGTAAATAAAATGACTTATTTTTCTATGAATTTTAAGACTGAAATTGTTAGTTAAACGGCTCTAGTATAGCTTTGAAAACATTCCACGTTTCCTTCACTACTTTGATGTCATAGCAAGAGCAACAGGTGGGGAGAAAATCTCATACTTGTAGAAATGAAGCATTCAAAAATTTTAGAAATAAGGTAAACTCTTTTAAAGAAAAACTTGAATGCTTAAAAATATTACAACGAACAGGGAATAATTACCACAATGTTTTTTCTCAGAAAAAAAAATTCGATGGAGGCGGAGGGGAAATTTGTAGACTAAAATGTGACTGGCAAACCTAAAGATTTTATGCCAAATGCTATCAGAAAGCTATCTGTCTGATAAAATGTGCAACAAAATAACCAAACTCTTTTATGTGCGTTTAATAAACCTGCAAAATTAACTGCTAGATATTTCAGCAACGGAAAGATATTGATAGTTGTTAATATATGTGTACTGTTAAGCTTTGAAAAAGGGCTAGGAAACAAATTTCGATCACGATCACCTGTTATCGAAGGCCATACTTCCAAAATAATTCCACATTATTAAAGAGCTCTCAGACGATGTTGATGGAATGCAAAGCATTCTGGGAAAGAAGCCGTTCGCATCCGCATCGATCCGACGTGACATGCGCCGCACAGAACACCCAAGAGATTTACAGAGAGAGCACAATTGTTCGACTAAGTCTCTGAATACGTTCGATAGCTTACATTGGTTTGAAAAATGCTATAAGCAGAGGTGCCCCCCTAAGAGCAAGGGCTCACCCCTACATATTGTAAAGACCCTCCCCCCCCAAAAAAAAGTGAAAAATATCCCTCAAAACAACCTTTCTAAGAATTTCAATGGCGCAATCTGCGCCATGACCCCCCCCCCCTCCTTAGGTGGGCACCCCTGCTATAAGGTTCAAAAATCAAACTGCATCTGGATTAAATATTTCGCAGGGAGCAAATTAAACATAAATGTGCCATTTACACAACGTAAATATTACGTTTCAAGTGCAGTTCGCGACCGACGATCTGCGAGCATTCCCTATTCATCTGACAATCTTTTGCGAATAAGTATTTTTCACACATTCCACTTTAAACAGGCATTGAGGTTTAATGTGTTTGACAACACAACGAAAATTTTAATCTTACGAACAATTTGCGAGAGCAATGTGCTCACCAGGCCCGACGAGAGGCCATCTCAGCCTAGTCGGAAACTAGGGCCCCGGCGACAATGACGCAAAGAAATAAAGAACGAAAAAGAAAGAAGAAAAAAGAAAGAAAAAAAGGGGGGGGGGTAATCCTCCAAGTAAGCGAAAAAATAAAGTAAAGTAAAATTTACTCTTTTGGCATTTACTGATGTGGCACTTAAAATGGTTAATTATTTTCTAGTATATGCAGTTTTGTTTTAAAAATACTAGGGGACTCTGCTCCCTCCTCGCCAACGCTCACCAACCCCCGAAGATTGCTTCGCGATCTTATTTGATTCGTAAAGATTTAAATCTTCAATTAAAAAGAAATAGATTAAAAACGCATTATGAGCTAGCTCCCTTTGGGTCAAAAAGCACCCCTTCCCCGGGTTTCAAAATAACTTGTACCAACTTGCAGAGCCCTACGGGCTAAAGGGCTCCTGAGCCGTTTTGTAATTGCCGTTTCATATTCGTGGTTTCAAGTAATACATTTTGCTCTTTATCTCGGGACTCGAATTGAGTTGAGCCTAAGATTTTCCGTTAAAATCGAAACCCTTAAAGTTTGTGAATAAGAAAGAAGAAACATGCGAATCGAAAAGACGTAACTATGGCAACGTCAAATAAAACATGGAATAATTTTAATGGAGATGAAATTTTTCGAACTTAATATTTAACGGCTTGTAACTTTTTTCCCTTTGGAGATAGAAGCTCAGTTTTTCGACCATTGGTCGAGTTAGATTTGAAGTAAAAAAAGGCGCTATTTCCAGTGGTGTCAAAAAGAAAACTGTGGGACAATTCCTTCGCTTTTTACTGACAGATTTAATGAAGAAAGTAGTGCGTAAATTTTAACTAAGCCTAAAAAAGTTCGAGCTAAAAACGCAAATAACTTCCGCTTTAAGCTAGAGTATTGAAACACATTGCGTAGAACGCGGAAAATTCTACTTTTTCCAACGATATATAATATTAATATATGCAAGTAATGTTTCACCCCTTTAATAGGCTATAATAGGCAATTTACGCAAAATTTGAGCTTAAAAAATTAATTACAAGAAAACAAATTCGAATTTTAAAAAATAAAACCCCAGGTGCACACCCCCGTGGTTCGAATTAATTTTGTACAAAATTTCAAAGCTGTAGGTGCTATGGGGCGTCCTGGATGCACGTCCGCCTCAGACTTCCCTCCAGAATTTCTTTGAAACCTTACTTTTATTTACTACTAGAAAGTCGCTCGTCATGGTATGACGGGTGAAAATTTGCTTCTATGAACATTTGAACGCAGTCGTTGCCTGTTTGGAAATATTTTGGTAGTTATAAGTTTTAACCCTAACTCCAGTGGATTATCCCTAAATTCCAGTAGGTAGCATTCATTTTTAACCATTTTTTCGTTTCTTCATTCCCCTGAAACGACACAGTCTTACCAGTAAAACAGTTTAGTCACCGGCTCGAGTTCAGCCTTGTCACAATAAAGCCTTTCCCTGCATGTTAAACTCTACCAACTCCCTTGGAACCACCAGGATCAAAAAACGGCTACCATTCTTGCCAATAGCAGCAAACGTCTCCCCTCGGGGAAATTCTCCAATAGCAGTCACACCTGAGGATAAGGGGAGGAGTCCCCCGGCGCCTCGAACATGCATCTCATATTTCCGTGGCATTTTATCAAATTATCTTGCCGTGGCGCGAGTTTCATTGTTGAAACACGCGGGTTACCCTATCATCGGCTATTATTTATATGAGGATAAAGAGAAAACAACCTACTTTACTATTAAGTTGTTTAAATATTGAACTGCTAAAAAAACTTTTTTTTCTCCTTCTTTTTCCCTTTCTTTTTTTGGAGGGGGGGGGGGAGACCGGGGCCCCGCGACAAAACTGACAAGAGGCCACCTTCGCTCTCTGAGGCCCTGGTGCTCACTGCATTACGGGTGCTCCAAAAAACGGAGGATTAAAAAAAAAAAAAAAACTTTCTAATCTGCCTATCCTGAAATTCGACGGTGCGCTTAATAACCCTAGAGCAGAATCGTTTACGTTCATTTGTCCATTTTGATGGATGATATTTCTGGGGAGAACATAATGAAATGCTGGAAAAAGCTTAGAGCCACCGCTGTCAACAGCGAGGAAGACTGTTAACGCCAATCTCATATAAATAATAGCCGATGATAAAGTAACCCGCGTGTTTCAACAATGAAACTCGCACCACGGCATGATAACTTGATAATATGTTTTAGTAATGTTTAACATGCAGGGAAAGGCTTTATTGAGACTAGGCAGAACTCGATCCGGTAACTTAACTGTTTTACTGGTAAGACTGAGTCATTTCAGGGGAATGAGAAAACGAAAAAATGATCAGCAATGAACGATACCTACTGGAGTTTAGGGTTAATCCACTGGATTTTGGGTTACAATTTCAACTATTAAAATGTCACCAAACTGGCAATGGCTTGTTCAAATGTAGAGGCAATTTCCTTCCGTCATATTATGACGGGCGAATTTCTAGTCTCGTTCGTTGTAATAAGGTTTAAGGACTTCAGTAGTTGAATCTGATTTTTAACTTCAAAAATACGTAACCCAACTGTTCTAATAATTAGGTAGCACTTTTAATGTAACTTTACCAATAACGCTTCGCCAACGAAATATAAACTCGACTTGGCAGTAAAATACAGTATAACCTCGATTTAACAATTGTCAAGGGACTGGAAAAAGCTATCGTTAAATCATGGATATCGTTAAATCGAGGAGCATATACATTCAATGCAGTTAATGAGTCAAATCCGGACCAGTGAAATGTATCATTAAATTGGGGAAATCGTTAAATCGAAGTTATACTGTATAATTAAAAACGAAATACAAAACTGTGGTACACTGTATGTGTTAGGTGCGCACACTTTGTGGCATTTCAATCACATAGCTATTGCTCCAATCCCCCTTTTCCGACGGGCGGAAATATGGGGGGGGGGGGGGGGGGGGAATGGGAGTAGGCAGATTAGACGGTTTCTAGTGCGCTTTGGCAAAAGCTATAGGAAATTTCTAAAACCATGAGGCTACTACAAACAGGCACGGATTTATAAATTATGGGAGCCTCTGCACCAAAACCTGTTGGACCCCTCCACAGAGGCCAGCAATGTATATTTGCAACGTTATAAGTCTTAATGCCATTTTTTAAACAATATTTGGGCCGTTGGACCCTTTAAGGGCGTGTACCCCCTCCCCCCCCGCACTGCGGGTACACAGATCCGGACCTTACTACTCTCTTAGAAAATTCCAGCGATTTTAACTCAGACTGAGTAAATTTTCACTCCTTTCCAGTGTCGTAAACGCACTTTCCTTATAGGAGTGAATTTCATTCCTTTTGCGGAGCGGTTATTTTCACTCCTTTTGGATAAGCTAATTTCACTCCCTTTTGATAAGTTATTTTCACTCTTTTTTAAGAGTAAATTAATATCCTAAATGAGGGGCTGCTTTCCGTTTTGGAAAGCCGCTATTTCACTCTTTTTTAGAATAAAATAGATAAAATCATTTCACTCTCATTTGGTGAAATTGTTTTTTAAATGTGTTTTCATGTGCTTATGCTGTGTATTTGAGTTTAAAACTGTTTTCAAAACTGTTATTTCATTTGAAAAAAAAAAAAAAAAAGTTTTGAAGTTAAAAAAAATGAAAAAAAAAAAAAAAAAACTGTTTTTAGTGTTTCCGAAAGGACGCACAAAAACTGTATTTTAAGTAGTACGAAGAATTTTCTGTTTTATTAAAACTTTAACTGGCAATATTTCTTGAACTACTCGTATATCGTTACAAATCACCCACGTGCAATATTACGTAAATTTCCGAATCTAAAGATTGAAATAAAATTAAAAAACCCACACAGTTCCAAATAAATAGATTAAAAATTTTGAAACTCTATATTGATATTCTCGGTGTGCCTTTTAATATTAATAATGTTTTAAAAGTTACATCAGTCCAAATGAATTTAAAAAGTCACTCAAAGTGTGACAAGATACGTTTGAATTCAATTTTGTTTCTTCGGGGCCATTCATTAATTACTTAAGGACAATTTTGGCAAATTTTGACCTTCCTTTCCCCCTATTTAAGGGTATATAAGACTCCCCCCCCCCATCTTACGAAATATTCTTTTTTTCTTCACAATAATAAAATAACATATATTACATCACTGGGATCGTTCTTAAATTAACTATCATTATTATTTTTTTTAAACATTTTTGAGTAAAGAAATGTTTACTGTAAGGATTCTAGACCGAATGTTTTTCCGACAAATAATTTTTGTATATGATGCGATAATAATTAAAAATAAGACATGCAAAACACAGTGCGATTCTTTTATTATATTTTACACGTTTCATTCTTTAAAACACAAGTAAAAAACAGCTCATCCTATAATACATACTTTTACCTTACTGAAGCAAATGAAATATAATATTTGCCAAACCACTTGACCACGGATTTCTAATATAAAATATCGGCTTAGAAAATATTACGTAAGAATGGATCTACCCCCCCCCCCCTCTCCAAGCAAGGGTATGTAGAGAATTTTCCACCTCCTCTCCCTCAAGACCTTTACTTAATTAATGAATGGCCCGTTACACATATGAATGAGTATATTATACAAAGTTTATGATACTGTTTAAAGTTTATTATACACAAAAACAATATTTGATTAATTTAAAATATACGCAGTGGTTGGAGCTCCGATCATCGGGAGCGGATTCGGTATCCGACCTATAGAATAGCGCATGATCGGGTCTGTAACACCTGCCTAAAATATATATACAGTACACACACACACCAAAGATGGTAACGACTGTTTCAAATGTCATTTTTTTGATTCGATGAACGAAACAAAATTGTTGATGAAAGTTTCATTAATTTGGAAGAAAAAGTTACAAAAAGTTCGCCGTAACATTGCACGTGGGTGATTTGTAACGATATACGAGCAGTTCAAGAAATATTAACAGTTACAAGTTTTAATAAAAAAGAAAATTCTTCGTACTTACCATGCAGTTTTTGCGCATTGCCTTCAGAAACCTCATTTGGCAACGAATATTAAAGAATGTTTTTATTTTTCGCTCAGCAAAGGGAGTGCTTCCGAATTTCACGCCAATAAAGGAAAAGTTTTAGTCTTGGTTTTTTCGTAAAGCGTCTTTTTTCGATAAAGCTAGCACTCAGAAAGAATGAATGCACCCGCAATAGATTTCACTCTTTTTAAGAGTTATTTTTTCGTTCTTTTGAATTAAGAGTGTACAAAGAAAAATGGAATCAAATTCGATTCGATGAGAGGATTTTAATGTAGCAATTTTTAATAAATATTTATCAGTAAGAAGTGAATAGTACGAAGAATATAGATTTAAGCAACAATCAAATCACAACAGCATTCCATTACAATGATTGCTTAGTGATACAGGGTGGGGGGGGGGGGATTTTCTTGTAAAACGATATGGTTTATTTTATTTTAGATAAAAATTAAGGAGTCTTGAATACGTTGAGGAGAAAAAAAAAGAAAACTAGCAAAAATTATCTAATTTTCAAATAATTTTTGTGACCTCTCGCTAAAAATATATCTTTATACATAAATGGCTACTTCTATGTATGTCCGGGGTAAGCTTCAAAACTACTGGACCGATATCAACAATTATAATTTATTTCTAAAAAACTCAGTTTAAAAAAGTTATGATCGAAAACAGTAAATTTCATGTAATTTCGCCATTAAATGAATAAATATAAAACCCATTGTTACAAAAATTCGTTGCCTTACAACAGCAATGTTAATAGTAATCATAATGAAAATTTTGAATCAAGGTTTCTCTCTGGAGCAAGCATGACATTTGTTGCTTTCTTAGGAATTGTATCCTCATCTTTATACATAAATGGCTACTTCTGGATGTATGTCCGGGGTAAGCTTTAAAACTACTGGACTGATGAGTAAAAATAACAACAATGTGCACAAAGTACAAATAGAGTAATGAAATAGAGTTAAAAAAAACTCAGCAAACAGCTGTTTCGGGGCAGTCATATGCAAGCCCCTTCATCAGTGCAAAAAAGAACGAAAAGTCCACACAATGTAGACCGAACGACAAAATTAACATTTTGTCGAACAAAAAAAAAAAAAAAAATAATAGTAAATAAATAAATAAATAAATAAAATAAAAATAAAAACTATCCAACTCAATTCAAATGAACGTTTTACAATCTATGGTATGCAAGATTTTTAAGGAACATAGACTAACATAGACTAAGGACTAACCAACTAAAAAGTAACCGAAGTAAACGAGGTAGAAAAATTGTAACATATGGCAGAAATGAGCCCAAATTCAAGTAAATCATCCAAAATAATCGTTGAAAAATGCTTCTTACGACTATAAATGTTGGACAGAATGTATTTTACGCACGCCAACTACACTTGGATGGTTGCATAAACAGCAGCTGCAATTGCAGATCTACGAAGTACTAAGACCAAAGATAAACATGAACCAGAAACGTGTACGACTCTCCCGGAGCAAAAAGAAGCTCAAACAGGGGCAACAAGGTTGGAAAAGTATTATATTCAGTGATGAATCTTTTTTTGAAATATCTGTGAACAAACAAAGGTGTTCGGGTTTGACGTTTAAAAAGAAAAGCGTATGAGAAATCTTGTGTAAGACGTTCTCTCCACTCTGAACATCCTTCTTAGTTTGTGGGTGCATGAGGGCTGCTGGAATCGGGAAATTATATGTATCTGAATATAAAACAATGCGAGACTTTCGTTGTTTATCAATAATACTGCATGATACTTCATTTGAGGCACAGCAGTTACACATTTCATTTAGTAACACATTTTATCTTTCAGCAAGATTCTACTCAGTGTCACGTCTCTAAATCGACTCATAGATTTTAAACAGAAAGAGGAATTTCGGTATTAAACTTGTCAAGCAACTCTACCAATCTCAATACGGTCAAGAATTTATGGTGCAATCAAATCTAACGAAAACGGTTCAAGATCTACAGTGCCCGCTAACAAATTGAGCTCGTTGCCGCATTTAAGAGGGTATGGAAACAGTCAGAAACGATTAATGTAAACAGATGGTAAAATCCATGTGTGAAAGGATTAAAGTATTGAATCCAGCAAAAAATGACGCATTCTAGTATTAATATTGTTTTTTTTTTTTTTTTTTTTTTTTTGAAAGTGTTTTTCTCCCTTTAGTTTGAATATTCTAATTTTTTGACTCAATGTAAATCTTCATCACTATAAACTTTTGGATTATTCTATTTGAGATTATTTTTAATTGAGTATATTTGAAATGAGATGTACACTTTAAGGTCTAAGAAAGATGACGCGTTCATTTAAATACCTTATTTGCACTTATATTTGGTAAGAATAAACCTTGTTCCAAAAATTAGGAATTATTCTATTATTATTTTGAATTTAGGTTGTATATTAATTTCATAGAAATAAGAACATAGTAATAATTAATCATAACGATTCAATTATAAAGGAAGGCAATCTTTTCAACGGGCGCTGTTTTTGCAGCCAAAGACTACGTAATAATGTTTCTCGGCTTTCATTTCACCATGTAACCAAAATATCGCAATTAAAATAATCTTCAAAACTTTTGTCATGTTAAATAATCCGCTAACTAAATTAGGCAAATCTATAAACAGCAAAAAAAACTTCCATTACTTTGTCTTTGTTCACAATTTCAAACACTGGCCAAGCTTTGCTACTTATTTCGGAAGAAAATATCTAGTATCATTTTATGATCCCCAAAAATATCGCAGTATTTGGCGACAATATTCCTTGGACGAAAATTAGTCACAGACAGTTTTACGAAGTAGGGAGGGGGAGCATTATCTAAGGTATCCCAAAACGATTACCGCAAATTTGGTAACATTTTAAATCGCACCAAGAACCCACAATAATTGAAATTTCCTAAAACAACTAAAGCAAGTATAGTGGGATTACGGGGCGGATACATTTTTTAAAACAGTTTGTGTTTCAAATAGCCATACAGAAAAAGCTTTAGACTATGTTAATAATAACAATAACAATAATAATAACTGATAAAGCTTTATAAACAAGTGAAATTTCATGTTTTGGAAATTCTTCAAATATTTTTGCATAATTTTCGTGCTTTCGTTTCCAACTGAATACTATTTCGGTCTTTATACTTATTGCTATTTTACTTTTATGGCTGACTCACATCAAAGCGGGGTGTTTTAAGTTCTTTCAGTTAAAACAGAAAACGAATGAAAGTAGCGATTGTTTCTCACAGTTATTATTGACCCAGGAAACGCCGGGTATTTTTGCTAGTTGTTTGATAAAGTAACTCAAAATCAACTCATGACCATTCTTCGCGACCAAAGGAAGAAAATGAACAAAACAAAAGATGTCAAATAAAATCTACCATAAATGTTATTACTTAGTTCTTTTAATGACGTTAGAATAAATATTCTTTTTTTTTTTTTCACTTACTCTTCCAGCCAATTTTTTGGTTAGGCAGTACTTTCCGCCATCCTACAATATCTGTTATTAAATTACTAAGGATAGCTTCAAATCTGATTTTAGAGGAAAGAGCTTTTGAATTTCCCACCCCTTGCCTAACATAACCAAACAGAGCGTAAAATTGTACTTTTAAAGCTTCAAAACCTCAACAGGGCCGACGAGAGTCCATGTCAGCCTAGGCGGAAATTAGGGACCCGGCTCTTTGAATGCTCGATTTGCAATCTGATGAGTATAAATGTTAATATGTTTGGAGGAAGGGGGCTCATCAAGCAAACTGACAATGGGCACGCCTTGGCTCTCGATTACCCTGAACCTCAATATCGAAAATTTTAGGGGACAGCCTTCGAATTCTCCCGTTTCCCATAACATCACCAGACGTGGCCTAAACGTGCATTTTTAGGTCTTTCAGAGGAAGAGTACCTATCTCCTCCCATAATGTCTCAACCTACAGCCTAAAAAGTCGTCTTCCAAAACTTCACTAACATAATTCGTAACCTTTAAAACGAAAACAGGGAAGGGGGGAGACACAATATATTTATTCAGTAAAACCCATCTAATGCGGACATTAACAGGATAAAAAATTTTGTCTGCAAAGAAGAGGTGTCCGCAGGACAGGGGCTTAACAATTTTATTTGCCTTAGAATCGGTGTATTAAATATTGTCCGCATAGGAGGGCTGTCCGTTATAGGAGGGGTTTTACTGTAATTACTTTTATTTTAATCCCACATCCATTTTTCTTCATCCTCTTCAGATACATTCTTTATTACTATACATAAGAGCAAGGCCATTTCATTGTTTTTCAAAAGTCTCTACATAGAAAGTTTAAATCCAAGGGAAGAATGTCATAAGTCAGGGTTCTCAAACTTTCCCGACTCGCGGCACCAGGTAAAGAATCAGAATTTTTTCACCGCACCTCAGTCTATCCCAGTTATAGATACTATAGGTTGAAAACTCCCTTCGAGAACCCTTACTGAAACAAATGTACAAACAAATGTATGCCTTACTGAAACAAATGTACAAACAAATGTACGTATGCCTTACTGAAACAAATGTACGTTTTACCAATACAGAAACAACGCTGACTTTACTGTAGAATGAAAATGCTGTTTTGCTTCCGAAGCGTTCGGTACGTGGACCATTCGCATTGCGGCAGATATCAAGTCCAAAGTCTAATGCTTGTTTCACCCGCTCTATCATGTCACGATCAATATTAAAGAAGGCGGTTGTGATCTTTTGGCATCAATCTTGCAATCCACGTTGCACATGGGTCACGGAATCACGATCTTTGATGTAACACCATAAAAAATCGCTTGGAGTTAGGTCCGAAGAGCACGGTGGCCGCGAAAGAAGGTGTGTCGTCATCAGAACCTTTGGAAAATGAACAACCATTGATGGTGACATGTTGCAGCGAGTGAAACAAGAATTACACTAGAATTATCTTTCGCATTACTAAGGGTTCACATACCGAACATTTGGGAAATAAAACTTGCGCAGTTTCTTTCTTCAGTAAAGTCAACGTTGTTGCTGTTTTGGAATAAGCTTCTTTAATAAGCCTTCCAAGTCCTGGAGGGAATTGCCACAAGATCCGGAAAGTACCCCTTGTCAGTTCTTACGGTACACCAGGATACCGCGGCACCCAGTTTGAGAACCCCTGTCATAAGTCTTAGAGGAGCAAGATTTATTGAAATAGCTATTTAAAAGGCTTTCAAAGAAGCGCTAGAACTTCAGGAATAACAAACATAACACGTGGTTTCCCTAAAAAAGATTTTTGCAGCGCTTTTTGTGTTTTATTCAAACAACCCCTAATAACGTGTTGGGGGAGGGGGGGGTCATCACAAATTTTTGATAGCATGTTTAAGAAGTGCAAAGTAATTTGCTATTGCTCCCGCTCAGTAAGCAGCAAGCCATTTTGTGGAAACCTATCCCATTTGAATTGCTTCAAACACTGTTTTCCCCCTTTATTTGTGGGAACAAAATGTGTTGGAGTTCTAACCCCCAAACCCCTCCGGTAACTGTGTCACTGCTTTCAGTAATGTTTCCCTAACATTACTATCAAAGATAGCCCGAAATGAAGTATAAGCTTCCAATTTCAAAAAATTTTCAAGGAAGATCCGGAAAAATCGAAGATCTGGCACTGACTGATCAACCAGCAGATACAATGTTGCTCATAAATTTTATTGCTCTTTTCACTATTTTTTAAAGTGTTTGGAAGAGCAAGAACTGCACCAATGTCTGCGCTCAAGAGATTTACTTTACGTTTTCTTCTCTCTCCCCCCCCCCCTTTTTTTAAGAGCTTCTTTCTGACAGCAGTTCCCCTACTAGCTTTCTTTTCTTTTTCAGCTGAAAGCAAGGTTGTTAACATGTTAGAAACTTACAGGAACGTGCAAAGCAATAGCGCAGTTATGTACACAGGGTGTTCCGTTTTAACCTTCAAGAACTCTATTTTCTCAACCGTTAGTCCTAGACGCATACTTTCAATTGCAAAAATGTTCAAAATCAGATGCAGAGATCAGATATTGAAAGTTTGAAGCAAAAATAACGAGCTGATTTGTGCATCACATGACTTCCTTTTACGTCAATTTAATGATAATAGTAGTGTCTTGGAGTAAGCAAAGAAACACTTGAAATATTTTTGCCCCAAGTATGTTGGAAACTGAAGCAAAAAAAAAAAACGTTTATTGGACATTTTAATGTGATTCAATGGTTAACTATCTAAATATCGCCAATAGTGGCCGAAATAAAACCAAAAAAACGCCCAATGTTTTGTCGCCAAGTTGGCGAAAAAACTTGGCGACCAAAACTTTGCGATATGTTGCGAAGTGTTTGCTAAATTATAACACCACTTGAGTTTGCATTGATATTAACAACGATTTCCACCCCAAAAGTTGTAAAACACCCCCTTAGGATCATCTGAATGCTATTAAAAAGGGAGGTGCACAACTAGATCCCACTAGAAGTCTACGTACCAAATTTCAACTTTCTAGGACATACCGTTTTTGAGTTATGTGAGATACATACGCACACACACACATACGCACATACATACGCACATACAGACGTCACGAGAATTGTAATAATTCAGGGTTCGTTGTAATTAATTCAGGGATCGTCAAAATAGATATTTCGGGTGTCTATACGTTCTTGGACATATATCATCGTGTGTGGTCGGTTTGACAAAAAAAAAAAAAAAAACTTAACATTCATTCGGGGGCGAGCAAAATGGAAATTAAGGGCTATTTTTGGGTCAAAAGTTTTTCGTGAATACAATACTTTTGGTAAAGATTGCACTTGCCGTTTTGATTTTATAGGTGTTACACCTACGGTAACACTGCGCCAATAGAGCTGTAACGTGCGTTAAAGCGCGTATTGCAGCAAAGCGCGTAAATAAGCAGTAAATTTTAGAATAAATAGAAAAATCACAAGTTTACGCCTGTGTACCATATTTAGCATAACCCAGGGTGCACCACGATGAGGATAGGGTCAATTGAACGGAAAAAATCTCCTGCAACAGTGCAATATTGCGGTTTTCTCAGGTAAATCTCAAAACATTTCAATAGGCCCACTATAAGAGAAATCAGGCAGTCTTTTGGATTCTTTGTTATGTAATCCAAGTGGGAGCTTGGGGCTGCTTAGAGGGACCTGGTTGAGCAAGATCAAAGAAATCATCATCATCACTGTCCACTGACGTAGCACCATCACTCTGGTCAGCACTATCATGTGGAGAACTTAATTCTGGCAAGTATCGCTCGGTATCACTGCCACTACTGATGTCCCAAGAGCATAGCCAGCTCAACATGGAAAGAGGGACAAGCCCACGGGAGTCCCGATAGGAGGTCTCGGGAGGTCACTGTGACCTCCCAAAATTTTACTTATGCGGCAAATTTTTCTGACGTTTCGGCCAAAATCTCATCATTCGGCAGAAATTTGTGTTGGATTCGGCAAAATTATCGTTATTCGGTGACAATTTGGACTTTTATTTAGTCAACTGAGAGTTTCCTTCCTCTTAAAAATTTTAATTCAGGGCTCCACTGGGCTGGCTCATAATTTGGGCTATTAGGGGACTGGTCTATTGCTCCTCCTCCTTCCAAGATTTTTGAAGCAATGTAATTCTAAAATGATATATAGCGGCATTTACCCAACTAAACACCAATAACTTTCCCTTTTCAAACGGCTTCCAAGGAAGATGTTCAAACTAAGTCACAAATTTACTACAGCCGAACTCATTGATGAGTTTAGAAATTGAAGCACCTCTCAATTTAGAGTTTATTTAAATTATTCATTAGTTTTATTTTAAACTATTTTTATTTTGAAAGGGAGGTGGCAGCTGTCCTCGCTCGTCCCTCTGTGGAAACCCCCATGTAATAACCGTATGTTTGGAGTCTGAGCGCAGTTCCTAACGAACTTTCAGTGCATCCAAAATGCTTGGCGCCTCTCTGCGCCATTGCAAAAGAATTAGTAATTACTAAAAAATTCTAGAATAAAATTTATTTATAAAAGAATTAGCTGTAAAATGTTAATCCTACAGATAATATCAAAAGAATTAAGTAAAATGAGTGATCAAAACGCAAAAGAGAGAAGAGCAAAAGAATCACGTAGCTCTAAGTGAAGATGACTTGAGCTAATAATAAAATCCCTTTCTAAAACCTCCAAACAAAATACCTGACACCCATAGCATGTTTGAAACACTTGAAATAAAACAAGCCAGCCCTGCTTTTCCCTATAAATTGACCTCTTTCACCCCCCAAAAAGAGAGAAACAGAAAATGTAAACACAGATGTTCGTCCCTGAACGCAGAGTTGAAAAGAACTTGAAAGCTCTAATGGCGCAGTGTGACTTCTGGTGTGACACCTAGTATTCTTCAGTGGTTATGAGTTTGTTTCTGATTTAAAAGACATAAATATGTATACAATAAATACTTTAGGGTATAGCAAACAAAAAAACACCAGAATTATTTTTGTAGAATTTTTTTTATATCGGGAAAAAAAATTATCCAACTTTTCTTTTGAAAAGCGACGAGTTAAAATAAAATGACATAGTTAATTATTTTTGATCATTTTCTGTAGTGGTGCCATCTAGGGTTATAAAAAAGAGTTAAAAGAACACTTTAATCCAATTTTTATGCACTTATTAATTGCAGGGCTTGAGAAGTGGGTAAATTTAAATGTTACACCTAGGGTAACACTGAAACGCAAAGGGTTAAGTGCACCCATATGCCGAAGCAATTGGTTATGCTTTTCTGTTACAGAATGTCGCAAGACCACAAAGAGCTCGCATCGTAGATGATTATCTTCAACAGGCTACAATTCTTCGCATGGAGTAGCCATCTCGATCCCCGGATTCTAACCCTATCGAGCACGTTTGGGATGCTTTAGGGAGACGTCTAGCTGCTCTCAACCCGCCTCTCTCAGACTCTTGCCACGCTAACATTTGTTAGGGAACATTATAAGCCAGCAAATTTAGGCCAAAAATAGGGTCGATGCGCCACAAATTTATAGCTGAATTTTTCAGGATTAGTTCCTGAACATGAGTAGAACAAATCTCAAAAAGTCCCCTAAGTTCCCATGTGAGCTTCTATCCAAAATGGCGGATCAAAGATGGCCGCTTAGTACTTTTTGTTTTCCTTATACTCCGACTCCACGTCAGCTATGTTCAGAAAGGGTAAATCTTGAGCTTTCTAGTTGATAAAGGAAAATCTCAAACTGCTTTCTCTGATCTCACAGCTCAGTAGTTTTCAGCTTGATTCGTTCAGAAAAGGTCACCCAGATTGTAGAAGTGTTGCTGAAACATCTTTTTGGTGGGAGTAACTCTTAATTCTCTAGACATCTTTCGATGCAACCGCTATAATAATTAAGTAACCAAAACTCCTTTCAAAATTTAAAGGGAGGCAACTCTTCCACCCACAAGTGCAGTTTCTTCACTGCATCCATTTTGTGTTTATCCTATAGTAAAACAGTGGCTTACGAAAAACATGAATCCAATTAAATGGGGATGTGTTATGAAAGGAGGCGGACTGTTTACAACGCTGTTGTCACTTCACGAAGCTTTCAAAGAAATTCCGCATTTAATGTTTTGTGACTACAATTAACAGTAATTATGTGAGACTGTGATCTAGATGCCAATGACAAGAAGTTCCGTCTAGAACTAAACGAGCCTACTTTCCCGTATACCCATACTACTTTCTTAGTACCTGATCGATATTCTCAAAAATAGCTAAAATCGCAAATTATTTCAAACATATTTTTTAAATATTTTAAACTGATTTCTAGGAATAAAATATTCCTCACTCGTCTAAAAAATTAGATGCGTGAAAAAATAAATAAATAAATAAATATAAATAAAAAATAAATAAATAAAATAATGATAATAAACGGAACAAATAAAATAGCAGCACCTTTTAAACAAAGCAGCTAATACACTTTTTTCCATTAACAATAATTCTTTAACAGCTTTCAAAACGAAAAAATAATAATTAAAATTAATAAACTCATTAAAATAAATACATCATATCAAAAAAAAAAAAAAAAATCGTTTTTTCCCCTGTTGCCAAAAATAATTTTTTAAATGAATTAATGCACTTACCAAAATAAATGAAAACAATAAAATGCCAACTTAAAGAAATAATTTTCATTGTCCAAAAAAAAAAAAAAAAAAAAAATCGTCAACGCATATTCTTTATGTAGAAACATAAATGACTTCGAGTTTATTCGCCGAAACGGAATATCTAAATTAAAACTTAAGCGTGAAAATAAAAACATGTCATATCAACAATAATTATTTCACAGTTAAAACCATAGCTGCGGAGTCGGAGTCAATCTCATTTTGGGATAAAGTAGTCGGAGTCGAATATCCAAGAATCGGAGTCAGTCATTTGTCCTTCGTGTATAAATTTTTGCCAAAGCTACGAAGTCAGAGTCGAAGTCGAGGAGTCGGAGTCCGATTAATTGTCGGGCATAGGAGTCGAAGTCAGGTGCCCCTAAATTCTCGGAGTCGGAGTCTGGAGTTTGGCGTCAAGAGCTATTTCCAACAAAATTTGTTTGAAGTAAATCCGTCTTCAAGTACGGAATCTACATTGACTTTCAGTTTCCCCGCAGGCGCTAATGTTAAGGGATTTGAACTGTTCAAAATTGAACGGAAAATTGTTCAACTAAAAAAAATATTTTATATATAAGTTTTTCATCAAAAGCTTTTTCCTACAAAGTTTGTTTGAAGCAAATTCGCCTTATAGTTCAGAATTGCCTTGAATTTCCCCGTAGGCGCTAATGTTAAGTCTTTTTTGAACTGTTCAAAATTTAACAAAAAATAGTTCAAATCAAAAGGTGAAATATAGGAATGAGGTGTCCTCGCCGAGATCTTTCGAACAAAAAAAAGTTTGTTCGAATCAGACTATTCATTCAAAAGTTATTAGGGGGGGGGGGACAGACCGACAGACATTTTCCCCATCTCAATTCGGAACTCCAGCGCTCGAATACGCTACCTTGCGGTGATTTACAAAACTGCCGATGAAACTAAAACATTGCCACGTTGCGATCCACGTGTGTCTGTTGACGTAAACACAGGCAGTTTGTTCTGAGTATTTATTAACGCAATCGATGAGTCTTAGTTTGCTTTCAGCTACAGAAATTAATTCGTCCCTTAGTAGTATTCTCGAGCTTCTCAAAATAATGTTAGTCTTCCTTATTTCCTTCTAAAATATGAGTTGATTGAAAATGGTGAAAGCGAAAACTGGATTAACAAACTTGGATAACGTTATACAAGGTAAAAAAGTTTATTGTTTTGTATGAATTTGTAAGAATATGAGTTTTTTTTAATCTTAAATTAATTTAACTAACCATCTTTTACAGCAGCATTTAGTTGGAATGGACGGTATGCAAAATATTTTCTTGAATATAATATCGTAGAACAAAATGAAAAATGTTTCACCGAGAAAGAATTTACTTTATTCCTTTTATTCTCAGCTGAAAGGTTTCGCCAAATTTGTTTAGGGTTATAGTTTTAGTATTGTGCGAGCAAAGTAGCCTTGGCGAGATTTCGCGTTTTTAGTTAAACCATTTTTAATTTTTATCATGAGTGGAATAAAATGGTAGTAAGATTACAGAATTCGATAAGTAAAAAGAAATAATGGTCAATCAACTGAAAAGAAAACTACCACCATATATCCGTAAGAATTCTGTAGATGATTTGCATAACTTGACATAATTAAATCGTAACTCAGAAATTAGAAAAATCGAAACAGAAAATTTTTTAATTAACCGATTCGGGAATTCGAGAGAAATAACTCAGCAACAAATGCAAAACAATAAGCGCTAGCCAAGCAAGGCAAAGAAGTATCATCTTCTTTCGATAATAATTTGTAATGTCATATTGAATTTTCTAGCATTAATTGTTGTTCTTGTCAGGCCACAATTATTATTTAGTTTTATCAAGAATTGATAAATATCGAATTCAACATCGTGGAAATAGCTGCTTAGAACTACGAACTACGTAGTTTGCATTAATCTTTGACGTTTAGTAATGCTTCTTGAATTCTCATTTCTTTCTACGTGGGCCAGAATATCCACAAGACTTTGAAAATTAATTTAAAAAGAATAAAGCGAAAAATATCATACATACGAACAAAAATCACAACACTTTTAGCATTTTATTCGTTACCACATGCGTTTGTTTTAGTTTCTAAGTCGGCCATTAGACAGTGACTGCAGTGCCCCCTATAGTTCGTTGGAGTTGCGAATACCCTACTTTCCAATTTTTAATTTTTCAATATTTATTTAATTATTTTATTTATTTTTGACTTTTTTTTCCGATATTTTAAAGATGCATTAAGCCTTCTTTCATGCTTTTCTTCTTCTTTTTCTGACTTTTACTGGGAAAGTAGGCTTAAAAAGCAAACCTTTAATGTTCCAAATTTTACATGCATTGTTTAGGTGAAACATGTAAAAAATCAACTTCTGTGCACAGTTTCGAAGATGAGGGACGAGATATTAAATGTTGATGTTTTTTTCCCTCTTGATTTTTACTGACATTACTATCTTCTCTTTATATATTTTACACGCTTTTCAAAAATATATGTCAGTTTTTAAAGTACTAAATAAATTATATTCGGCAATTTTTTTGAAAATTCATTATAAAGTCACTTTTTTTTTTCTCTTATCATATTCTCATTCCAAAGCTAGAAATAGCAAGATTTCTGTCAGAAATGGAGTAAAAGCTACTTGATTGTTCAATAAATGGATTATATTAATCATTTTGCAGCTCATAATTTAAAAAGAATACCATAAAAAAATATTTATTTTAGTAACTTTTTCATTCTGCTGCATATTACGTAGAAAATAGAAATTTTAGCTTTTGATGTCGAAACAATTGTTTGAACTTTGTTATTGGTTATTTTAGAGTATATATCGAAACAGTATTACTTCTAGAGCATACAGGTGTTTTTAGAACTGAAAAATCTTTATTTTTAAACGAATTATACGGAAAATAAAAAGTACTAGGCGGTCATCTTTGATCCGCCATTTTGGATGGAAGCTCACATGGGATCTTAAGGGACTTTAGGATTTGCTCTACATGCTATGAGGTACTAATTCTGAAAATATTTCTTAATTATAAATTTGTGGTGCAAAAAATCCTAAATTTACTTGGCTATTACGTCTTTATTACTCATTTTCATATGCATTTACAATGGGGTCGATTCCAAAATTTTAAAAGTATTTTCTTTCTGAAAGAGCATGCTTAAAAACATAGAATCTGGCCACTTTTTAAAGAATTTCTTTAAGTTTAATATTTTTAAAAAGTTACTTAAATCGGTGCTCTTTCATCGTTCAACGCTTCTGCCAATGACATCACAAATGATGAAATGCCATTCAGTGTTGCCATTCACGGTCCAAAATATTTAATTCGCATCTTTACTCACGTGTATTGGCAACGATATGGTTGATAGCAAGCGCAGAGCGCAACTGTAATTCGCTTCTTGATTATCATAACGTGGAAATGCGGTAGAAAGATGCGCCATAGTACATTATTTCTGACGTCATAAAAACCACGCCTTGTTTGAAGAATCGGACATTTTAAAAAATTAATTAAAAAATAACTGTTGGGAAAATGAAAGTATTTTCTGAGTCCATGTTATTTATTTTTATTTATTTATTTATTTATTTATTTTTTGCTTATTCTATCAATTTCAGTGACAAAAAGTACTACTTATGACTGAAGGAAACAGCCCCATTGCGTCGTGTCATTTTTTTTTTTTTACTGTGAAATCTTTTTGAAATTAATGATATTTTGAGAAGTTAAGTACTGTTAATATTGCAGTAACATAAATAAATAAATATTTCGGAGGAAAAAAAAACCTTTCTTTGAAGGAAAATAAATACGGAAAAACAGCACGACAAAAGAAATGCTACTAATAATTCTCAAGTCGTAAAAAACTGGGAAAAGGGAAAAGGCTTTTCAGTAAATGCTGCAAGAGAGGGGAGAGAGAGCGGGGAGAGCTGAATAGCGAAGAGCTAGGTTGCCCAAGAGAGAGGCAATTAGTTGCCAGATTAGAAGCTCGGGTGCAAGAGGGGTGTTTGATTTCTGAGTCACGTTTTAGGGGATCGTTTTGATTCATCTCTCTCCAGCATCCCTCCCCACTTTTTTTTTCCATTACAGTGCGACAAACGATAAAGGAAGCGAAATGGGAGACGCAAACTCCACAATTTCCGTTTAGGGGAGAACGTTTATTAAAGGAATAGTATTGAGATCCGATTAGCAATATAGTCTACTGAAGCTGCTTTTTATGGTTCTACAGCTTTTTCTCGCATACAAAAACATGAATAAATAAAATAAATTAACAGTAAAATAAACTTTTTTTAAAAAAAGGGAAATGAATAAATAATAAAATAAACAGCAAAAACAAAAATACACGAATAAAATAAATAGATAAAAAATAAATCCAAAAACAAATAAATAAAATAGTACTTACAAACAAATATCAATAATCGTACTATATTTGCAGAGAAAACATGTATAAACATGCATACTATATTTTTTTACGTAAATTCTACTTTACTTTTGAAACAGCAAATGAATAAATAAGTAAAATTTATTAAGAGGCGAGCATTAGCTTCAATAGCATGCATAGGCGTTGCTTTAATTGAATTCCTCTATTTTTTCCTCTTTTTGGAAACTTATATCCGTATTTATATCCAATTGAAAGGATAATAAATTAATCTTAATATATAAAAATCAATGTCCTGAGATAACATATATACATATATATATATATATATATATATCAACGCACAGCCGAAACCGCTGAAGCGTCAGACTTGAAATTTGGCAGACATGTCCGCATGATTACGAAAGTAACCACTAAGAAATGATTTTTCGAAATCTCAATTAGTTCGGGAGAAATTAATTAAAACCCCTTAATTTCTGTTTTTAAAAACATTTAGGCCCCCTAAGGAAGAGGGGACCTCAGGCCCAGGCCTAGGATGCCTATGCGGTAATCAGGCCCTGCTTAATCCCAAAATAATGCAAATAGTATTTATTTAATTTAATTTAAAATAAGACATAAGCTTCAGGGATGAATCCGTATATTTTGCCAGAAGCGAAAGCCAATGAGAAATAGTTGAATATTGAGTTGGGACAAGCTTTACGCGAAAAGAAAAAAAAAAATCCCCTGAAAAATAGAACTGATACGCCGTTCCGGCATCAATTCGCCCTGTTCTACTCATCGGTTAACCCATGTCAATGAAATTTTATGTTAAAGATAGAAAAAAACTATCTTTTAACAGCAGAAATAATACGTTAACTAATGTAAACAAAGGATCGCCCGGTTATACTACAGCGCACTCTTGCGGGCAAGTCGGCGCCTTTGATCTTTTGAGAAATGACTGAGCCTGATAAGACTCACACCGAGTGAAGCCTTGCTTTAACCAAGAGTCACAACACATGTTTGGCATAAAAGTCGATATAAGTACACATTAAAATTATTATAAAATTAGTCATGACTAGAATGAAGTATTTTGTTATCTACGGAATCAAACCCCTATTTTAACACTAGCATTCTCAATTAACGCGGCATTTCCGTGAAACGTAACCCCCGCGTAAAACGAGGATCTACTGTATAACGAGCGTACATGAATTGTGTTGAGACTTGCTGTAAAACAAAAGTGTTTAACTTCAAAACTCAAAATCTCGCTGCGCTCTGGACAGAAGAATAAACAAAAAGTAAAATATTTATTTAAAAATGATAAATTTCACTCAAATATTTTTGATGAGCTATGCATCATATTAGATGGTATTTATATTTGGAACATTTTTTTAAAACTATTTAGAGTATCGGAAAGATTTTATTGATGGTTTTTTCCTGAAATGTTAAAACTAGTTAATATCGTCGATTTAATTATGTTTAGCTCTTTTTGTTTTAACAAGTGCCAATTATTATTACTAGGCTTCCCAGATTTTTGAAATGTTCAACCGGAATACTGGAATACACCTTCCCCCTCCCAATTCACATCGCTAGTATTCAAAAGGGAACCAGGGGTGATAGTGGACTCAAGTAAAATTTTTTGAAGTCAGTGTAAAATTTTCAGAAACTATGTGAAGGTTTGATCCCCCCACTCGGTAAAAAGTTTTGAAATACGCTAACAAAAATTATTGAAAACAAACATTTAATTACTATTTTTTTTTTTTTTTAATTTATCAGCTTCAAAATATGTTGTCAGCCCAAATTTTTTGGAAATTTCAGATCACAAACACCCTTTGGATGGAATACACCCCTGGCTAGTTTTTAGCGTGTTTCAGAGAGTAGTTCATTCTCAATGCTATGACTAAATACTAATTATGAGCCTAAACCAGAGTTTATTAATAAATTACACAAGCAGATAAACTTAAACATTTTATTTCTTAAATGCAAATATTTATTAGTTACCTTAGTAAAAAGAAAAACTTTGAATAAGGAAAAACTTAAACAATATTTAGATGTAGTTTTCATTTGCTTGGACTTTTTTAGAAAGTCTTTTTTGGTTTTAATGATGTTGTAAAAATTCTCACAAGCTGATTCGATATTAATTTTACAAGTCTACGTTTCAAATGACAAAGTAATTATCCAAAATCATTCTTCACAAATAACTATTTAAAGACTTTTTTGGTCCTCTGATCAAATTTATCTTTTTCTGGGACCTGAAGTAAACCAACCGGGACACCGGGATTTTGTCTGAAAACCGGGACGTCTGGCAAGCCTAATTATTACTTCAGATATACTCTAATAATAAGACTAATAAATAGAAAATATTTATTTCAGAAAAAAGAAAAGAAAAAGAAAACCAATTTTCTACATATTTAGTAAATATCCTTATTTTACCAAAGGTTCTCAAACGGGAGCGGGGGAGGGGGGGGGGGGGGTTCCTAGGAATCATAAACCTTCAAGGGAAACGTGAATGTTTAAAAAAATAAAATGAAAAAGTAAAACTACGAGTAACTAAAATTTGCTCAATTTTGTGATCAATTGTGTTTTATAATTTTAGAATGATCAAATATTTTCAACATGATCATATTTTTGGAGGCTTTTAGAACAGTTCTTTCACATATCTCTGCGAATCTGAATTTTCAGATGGTAAGAGTTAAATTTATCGGTGTGTTTACATACATCTCGCACCAAAAGTAAAGCGATGCAAAACAATGCACAAATTGCACCAGTATGATTAAAAAATTATCTAACCGCAGGGAGCATTTCCAATTTACTGTGCAGTATAACTCTTCGTGAAGTTGTTCCGTGTGGCTCGTCGTTTTGCTAAACGTTACAAATAGAAAGTCATGAATAATGACAATGTTATAAATTTGGTACCAATTATACAGAAATTGGTTTCTGAAAAACAGATGCATTTAATAAAAGGAGCATAGTAATGAAAGCAACAATTAGTGGTTTTTGGTTTTCTTTTCTTTTCCATTTTCCTGAGGGGTATACTCCCAGTAATCCATTAAGCACAATATGTGTAAGTGATTATATACATAGTATGTCATAATATGAAAATTTATTAAGCTTGAAGGTATACGCTATATGTCTAAAAAAAAAGAGTGTATACGGCGTATATGGAGTATTATACCCTATGGGACACCACTGCAGTTTTAACTTGCAAAAACCTTTATTTTCGCAACTGTTAGTCCTAGATGTAAACTTCCATCTGCAAAAATGTTCAAAATCAGATGCAGAGTTAAGACATTGAATGTTTGAAGTAAAAATAAAAATAAGTTAAAAAATACAAAATTAAACTTTTTATACAGGACTCATGTCCCTTAACTTATATTTAGGGAAATAATCTCCATTAAAAAGGAATTCTAGCACAAAAAGTTTGAAATTAGTACGACCAATATTCATCGAGATATAAAACGCAGCGTTTTATGACTTACACCTCTTTTCACTCGCAGTCAACAACGCCTTTTGGGGGGAAATATAACATGTGTTTAAAATTATACGTGTGCATCGAGTATGGTTTTTCAAATTGTTCGAAGTTTTGTCGTGTGTTTTTGCGTATCACGGCGTAACATTTGCATAAATTTCTGAATAGCAATGAAAAATATAAATACCTTATACTGTCGAGTCCCGACTCACGCGAGGGATGCGTTCCAAGACTCCTCGCGTAAGTCGAAATTTGGCGTTGTGGAAAAATATATGCGTACAAATTTTTTAAAGCATACCAAATACTTTTAGGTACTTATAAACACCTCTCAAACTGCTCTAAAGCATTCTTTAACCATACACTACAGTTTCTTGCGCAAAGAACTGAATTTTTACTGTATTTAAAAAATAAATAACTGTTATTCAACATGAAGTACTTTATGATGCACAAAATAAATGTTTTTTGGGAATGAATCACATACATTAAAACAACACGGCACGCCCACCATGTAGTAAAATTGAAATGATGCAGTATAATAGTACAGTAGATACAGTAACAATGTTTAAGAGTTAATAAATTATAGTGATGATTTATGCTCCATGATCAGTTCGTTATTCTTATCTAAAACATTTTTTAATACGGATGCTTCGCTTTTTCTTTTATAACGTTTCAATTCGTGGCAACATCTCCGCTTCCTGATCTCTTTATTAATCTACAATACAAAAGCAGCTTCTATTTTCATAACGTTTACTTTATTAAACTGCTCTGCAAGCTTCAATATTGAAACTAAGTTCTGAACTTTTGTGGATATCTTTTTGTTTTGACTTTTAATTGTACGTATGGAAGATTCACTCATACTTACGCAACATTCACACTACGTCCGTACATCCGTCACCGACGTATGCTTTTCTCCCTAAAACCAGTTTTCAACCGGCGTTGCCATGACAGCAAGCCGTATTGTACGGGACCCGTTGACGGGACGAGAAGCCTGATATCTGACGGCTCTGACGGTCCGTAGAGTTGGGCGTCGCATTTCATTGGTCTCCACGAGATGAGCGCGCTCTCTCTATTGGGTGAGAGACAGACATGTGCCTTTTTCGCTTTCCGCAAAGTATGAATGCTTCTCCCTTTTTGGAAAACGTTACTCTGTCCGCTTTACGTTTCGAACGTGATGTGCGGACGCTGTTTGAATGTTGCATTACTGTCGCGCTACCGTCGACGTTTTGTAGTTGTTCAAGCATATCGAGAATCTTAGCCTTTTTTTTTTCTTTTCTTATCAGAAAACTTCTTTTTCTTCCTATATTCAAACTTTAGATGAAGGTGACACTAAGGTGCCATTATATTTCATCAACTTTTATATTTCTAATAATAAATAAATAAATAAATGAAAGAAGCTGAGTGGTTATTTGATGCACTGGACTAGTTTGGTGTGTGTGCTTACAGGGATGTAATAACATTCACGAAATCTATATTTAGTAATCTGATACTTCCTTCCAAAGAAATTCATGTTGTGGGCGAAAAATTCGAGTCAGCTCTAAAATTCGTTATTCGTAAAAATTTCACGTTATAGCCATTTCGCGAAAGTCAAATCGCGTTGTAGCGGGAGTCGACTGTATTTCTTACTTTGACAACCTGTTATTCTTCTGAAAGGGCGATAAGTTCCAATCTCATCTTCTGTATGGTCCCTTGAAACTTTGAACTGGAATATCTCCTTGAGTTTTGGTCGCACAAATGTCAAGTTTTTTGTGTTAGTAATATCTTTCAATGGAGATTATTCCCCAAAATATAAGTGAGGGAGGACCTGGGGCCCGTATAAAAAAATTAATTTTACATATTTTAACTGATTTTTATTTTTGCTTCAAACTTTCAATATTATAACTCTGCATCTGAGTTTGAACATTTTTTCCAATTGGAAGTATACACCTAGCACTAACGGTTGCGATAAAATAAAGGTCTTGCAGGTTAAAACGGAACACCCTGTATATTACGGCTGAGCCGTGTAGGAATTTCTGCATCGTGATGCATCGCCAACCTTACAACTTACATCGCGATGCATCACGATTTCAGTTTTTTTTTTTTTTCTTTTAGCTTTACTTAAACTGCTTGTTTAAATTTTAAATTCTACATAATACTAGCAAAAATACCCGGCGTTGCCTGGTTCAGTAATAACTATGAGAAACAATCGTTACTTGTACTTGTTTTCTGTTTTAAGTGAAAGAATTCAAAACACACCTTTTTGACGTAATTAAAAATCCAGCTTTTTCCTTACTCATAAAACTAAAATAGAAATAAGTATAAAGAGCAAAAAGGTATTCATTTAGAAGCGAAAGCACGACATTTAAGCATATACAAATTTAAAGAATTTCCCAAATACGAAATTAAACTTCACATGTTTAAAAAAAATTATCAGTTTATATATATTTTTTTTAAACATGGATTATTACCTTCTATGTATGTCTATAGAAGTACGAACTATTTAAAGAAATGTAGCCGCCTGTAATCCCTTTATACTTGCTTTAGTTATTTTGGGAGATTTCAAATATTCTGGGTTCTTGGGGGCAATTTAAAATGTTACCGAATTTGCGGGCATTGTTTTGGGATACCTTGAATAATGCTCCCCCCCCCCTTTTTACTTTGTAAAACGGTATGTTACTAATTTTCGTTAAAGAGATATTGTCGCCAGATACTTTTGATACTTTTTACTGAGATACTTTTGGTCACCATACAATGGCGCTAAACAGTTTCATCCGAAATGTTTCCAAAATAAGTAGTAAAATTTGGCGATTGTTTGAAATTGTGCAAAAAGAAAAATTAATGGAAGTTTTGTGCTGTTTATGGATTTGCCTAATTTAGCTGATGGATTATTTTACATGTTAAAAAAAGTCTTAAAGATTCTTTTAATGGAGATATTTTGTTTACACGGTGAAAGCTGAGAAGCATATTACGAATTCTTTGGCTTTAAAAACAGAGACAGTTGAAAAAACTGCCAAATGCATCAGTTACTGAAATCATTCTGCAATAATTTTGGCGAGATTTCTGCTGATAGATTGGATAATTAAAAAGTGTCCAATCAGCACAAATAATTTTAAAAAATATTAATTATAATTAAATTTCCATTTTAATGGAAAATAATCAGCCAAATTCATTTGCCAATCTTGTGGGAAAACGTTTCTTTAAGATTTAACTTGAGAAAAGCCTCGAACAGTCAGACGAAATGCAAAAATATTCAACAATACAACAATTCTAGATATCAACTGGGAGTTGAGATGATGCGCTAAATAATAAATTGAGTTGACGAAAGCCTTCGAACATGGAACTAAAAGCTTATAACTCGTTTTTTATACAACTTAGAACTTTTTAACAGATGCCATCTTTAGCAGACAAATCAGCGCTTTCGATGGACACATAATGTTAACATGTGCAAGTATTTTTTCACTCCTTACTGGAGCATTGATGCGAAAATTGGGACTTAAATTCGAATAAAAAAGGAACTTTAATCGGATTCTTTTCAAACTGCTTCATAAACCTTCCCTGTACCAAATAGAACAAACGGTAAAAGTTTCACCCAAATCTGCCGGGTAGTTTCTGAGATCTTAGGGAACACACACCCACCCACACATTTACCAACATCCATTTTTATAAGATAAACTTTGTACATCAACTAGCTTTAGCGGCTTCGCTCGCGTTAAGAAGTATTATTATTAATTAGGTATAGTTTTTGCGGCTTTACTTTTGTTTAGCGAGTGTAAAAAATTAGGGCCTACAAAACCTCTTTGTACATAATATTCTTAATTAATCTGTCATTAGGCGCTAAAACTATCAAGCTACTGGGTGAACTTACTCGTGAGCAAGCAACATAAAACTGTCCATGAGAGAAGCAATGTTCTCTCAAGTCAATACCCGCAAATTTGAGAGTTTGCCCCTGAGACTTGTTTATTGTCATGGCAAAGCAGACTTTTAGGGGAAACTGTAATCGTGTAAATTCGAACGGGATATCATTCAGTATTAATGGTATTCGTGGTATAAATACTGCTCGTTTTCCTAAGCCGAGACTTAGCGCCAATTTGCGCATGCGTCAGGTCTGCTGTGATTTATCAAAATAGGGAGGGAAACCCGGAAGTAAAAGGTGCAAAATAACGTGTTGAAAGACAGCAACTGCTAGCGGTAAGTGCCCATCCTCAACCTATCACCCCTTTTTGAAATGGAATCTGTCCTGAGTGGTAGTCTTCACTTTCGAGAACGGACAATTCAGTTTCCCCTTTCGCACACCCAGTTAATATAGTAGCTTCCACTATATTGCGATGTAACGCTTTCACTTGCAGTCTCGTACCGTTACAAAGTTCGGGTGGTTTTGAATTTCGCAACAGCATAATTGGAGTGCCCACACGCAGAATTAGCTTATGATAAGGCAAACCTGGCGGTTTCAATGAATTTAAAAATTCTACAAGGTAATTAATAGCGTCATTTGTATTAACCACAGTATCAATCGAAGTATAGACCTTTTCTTCGCTCTCAATCGACATGAGTAGGATATCGTTGATAGTTGCTGCGCGATCGTTCTTTGGAGTAAGTATGGCACGCTCACATAACCATTTAATAGGCTTGTCATGTATATGAATACTGTCTGGATAAACTTTAGACAGTAATTCTTGAACCGTAGTAACTAAGCAATCAAACTTAAATGGGAATATTAATCCTGCTGCTATTAACTCACTAAGTTCGCCATAAGTAGCATTTTTCATCATATCAGCAAAATATTCGTCAGAGGTGTTAAGTAGTTATCACCATTCCTGTCGTGGGTCATAATTGAAAACTTGCTCCAGTCATTAAACACATATCTGACAATTTCTGAATGCACCTCCATCGCTCTATCTTGTGTTCCGTACATTAAATAAGAGAGAGCGCGAAACAAACATGCACCGTCACCAACAATAGGGACGACAGTACATTCTTCAACTTCTCCATTAACGTTCAGATTTTCTTTAGCCATTTTAAAAAAAGTCGAACCGTCAAAACCTATACTTAAACCAAACGAAAACAAAATGGGGAAGATTTCGATAATTGGGAATCTGGCGATCGCTCTTCATTGGCGTCAATTTTTGGCTCCAGCTCCTGCGCGAGAGGTATTTTTCTTTGCGAAGCTAAACAAACACACCGGAAACATCTATTGACATAGGGTTACTATAAATCAACAGGGTTACCTAAATAAAGTTATTTACGCCAAAAAGGAGACGACTGCGCCAGATTCCCAATTATCGAAATGTCCCCAACAAACGCCAAATACAGAGTCTATAACCAAAACTACTAAACCGAAACAAAGCAAATGCAATCCAAAATATGCCTGAAAACTTTTAATGAGTCAAAATTTTATCTGTTGCCATTTTCAAAATTCGCTAATAAATAAAACTTGAGTAACTAATTCAAGCAAGGCTTTCACTTTGATTTTCAATTTGCCCTTTGACTCTGTTTTTGCATGGGTGTTTCGGTAAACAAACTTTCATCCCCTATTTTATCCTCGTGGGGGTAGAATTTATCAAAATCCTTTCTTAGCGGATGACTATGTCATAACATCTACCTGCATGCCAAATTTCAGCCCGATCCGTCCAGTGGTTTGGGCTGTGCGTTGATAGATCACTATGTCAGTCAGTCAGTCACCTTTGAGTTTTATATATTTAGATGAAAACTTTTAATGAGTTAAAATTTTATCTGTTGCCATTTTCAATTCGCTAATAAATAAAACTTGAGTAACTAATTCAAGCAAGGCTTTCCCTTTGATTTTCAATTTGCCCTTTGACTCTGTTTTTGCATGGGTG